>NW_020954572.1:7072794-7075202 GCF_900497805.2 Vombatus ursinus | reverse complement strand
CCCTTCCCTTCCCTTCCCTTCCCTTCCCTTCCCTTCCCTTCCCTTCCTTTCCCTTCCCTTCCCTCCCTTTCCCTTCCTTTCTCCTCCCCAATTAAATAATGAGCTACTTCAGATCAGGGATTTGTTTGACTTTATTACATGTATTCCAATGTGCATGAAAGAGTGATTTTTCATGTTCTTAGGACTTGATAAATGTTTGTTTCATCATTTATTCCTTCAATCAGGCATTCTCTGTTTCTTCCTCTCCTATCTTGGAAAGTATTTCTTGAGAATTTCTGAGCTGCCAAAGCAGTCATATTTCCCATCTAGTTAAACTAAAGATTTTATCTCTCATAAGAATGTATATTTCCTAAAGTCAGGGATGATTTGGAGTTCTTAGGATGCCCATTACCTAGCAAATATGTGCCAGGTATTCACCAAGCACATGCTAAATGCTTATGAACAGATTGGCTATAGGCAGGAATCATGAATAATGCTGGGTGGGAAAATGAAATTGGTATTTGTTGCGGTAATTTTCTTCATCCTAGCTATTTGCACAGATCTCTCCTTGACACTGATAATCTAAGAAACCATATTTCTTAGTGAATTAAATTTAGGGTTTTCTCTTACACCATAGAATGAATTCTATCATTTTATGTTCCATTATTTCTAGTAGTTTTGGCAATTTTCTGGCAGTGTTTACTGGACTATGGTATTCATTTTTTTAAATAATTTGGGAGGAGATAAATAATACTCAGATTGTCTCACCAAGCATTATAATTTAGCTCTGTTTTCTGATCTTGGATATCTGAAGTACTCTTCAAGTTTTGCCAGGTTTCTTTTTTTGTTTAATTTTGTTCTTTTTGAATGTATTATTTTATGAGTCTCTATGATCACAATAATAATGAAAATAATTGTCAATTATATTGTTTAATTTCAAAATGCTTTACATAATTCTCTTATTTGAACCTTACACACAACTAGTAAGTTTGCAGCTTTCAACAGTATTGTGCTGCCAATTGTCCTACTACTCTATAACTTGTTCAAAAGGACAAATCAGAGCTTGTACTCCCTGGCATAGTTCTCAAAATCCCAAGGTTGTATCCACAATATAAAGAAGCTTTAAAGTAGAAATTTAGCAGAGGAATCAATATACATAGACTTTTATCATGCACTGTACTATAATGAACATCTTTCTTTTGCAACTAAAAGAAGTCAGCCTTTATGAGAATAAGCTATAACACAATTCATCATATATGTTTCAATAGTTTCAACATAACCAAGTTGGCAGACAGACTCTTTTTCCATTTAACTAATCAAGAACACTTGACTCATTCAAATACTTTCTCAATTTTAATTTTATAAAATGCATGGACTATTTTTCACCCAGATTGAAAAAGGCTGAAGACAAATCTAGCCTTACTTACTCCATTTTTATTTTAACAAATATAAAACAAGATGATCCTTAGAAGAGTGACCATGAGTCCATTATTGTAGTGGGTCATCAGTTATTTCACCATACCTATATGCATGCAAAAATATCCAAGAAATTGGAAATAAATTATCTGATCTTTTATAGGGCAATTAATGAGTACAATTTATAAGAATGACTTCATTGCCATTTCCTCAAAAGTTAAATTCCTTCATCCTGTACAATAGTGAAATTGGCAATTTATTAAGAAATTTCTCCATAAAAGAACTGTGCTCTACAAAAACCTACAATTAAATATTTATTTATTTAATAATTTAACACTATTTTAATTTAACACTAATTTAATTTAACACTAAATAATTGTGTGAACTATTATTGAATTGCTTAAAGTTTTTTTTAACTTAGTTTATTGTTTGCAGAATGAGAGAATTGGATTGAATGATCACTAAATTCTCTTTAAGCTTTAAAATTCAGTGGCTAAATGTTTCTTCCAGAACTGGGCAGAGAGTATGAATTAATTTATCTCTCCCAATTCATAGCACTCATAATAGGCAAAAGAAAAGCTTGTTGAATTAAATGGATAATATTGAATGGGTGTGTATGTATATACATACAGAACAAAGAAAGTATATTATAAAGATGTTATCATTCAAGCACACTGACATTTTTATGCAGGAGAAGTCAGTATCAAGTTCTCAAAATTGTCAGGGGACTTTTTTTTAGAGAAGAGACATTTTCTGTAATACCTACAAAAAGAAAAATAATAGAAAACTATGCAAAGGAAAAGAAACTAATGTTTTAAATAAATAATTCTTTTTGAGGAAGGAGGAAAGAAGGGCAAAAGAAAGATGAAAGGAGGAAGGGAGGAAAAAAGAAAGAAAGAGAGAAGAAGGGAGGTAAAAAAATAAGGAAAGGAGAGAGGAGAAGGAGGGGAAGAGAAAGGTGGGGGGAAGAAAGAAAGAAAGAAAGAAAGAAAGAAAGAAAGAAAGAAAGAAAG
>NW_020954572.1:7003502-7072784 GCF_900497805.2 Vombatus ursinus | reverse complement strand
GAAAGAAAGAAAGAAAGAAAGAAAGAAAGAAAGAAAGAAAGAAAGAATAGCTAAATGTGACACATTCCTTTATTAAGAATGTTAGAGAAAATGAAAGAAGTAGAGACAATGAAAGCAGTCTGATCCCTGGAGACTTTTTTTTTATGACACCTAAGGAGAATCTCTTTTCTATAGATTTTATAATTTTCTAAGTTCAGTTTTCTCTTCAGACTTAGTAAGAAAGATCATTTCTCCTTCCAGGGAAAAAAAATCTCTCTTGACATACCAGAGAGTATAATGAATTCTTCCACAGAAAAAAATAAATCCATTTTGACCTCTCAGAAATTGCCTTCTCTACTTGAGAAGATTCTGAAGTCCATATCTTCCTGTGACTAACCCTTTAATGCAGTATCTTTTTTACTCCCTTTTAAGCACTTGGCTAGGATAAAAAGTCACTTGCCTCTCAATTATGCTTTGTGCTTAGAAAGCCCTATGCTAATTTGATTGAAGCAGAAGCAGCTCAGTGGATACTGTTTTAATGAAATGAAAGTTTAATTACATTTTGAAAGTATTACATCAGATCCCTAATTTCCTCCTCTACAGCCATATCAATAACTCAGAGAAATTCTGCAATTTCTTTTTTCTAAATCATTAATTTGGATTACAAAGTAATTAATTCCTTTCTTTTGTTCACATTGTCTTGTGTTTTCCTTACCTTCACTACCAAATTCAGAACTTGAAGAATAAGGTACCGTGGTCTTGTGATCTCATTTCCAAATCATCTACTGAGATTGGTGACCTCATTTGCACATTTTTAATTCCGAAAAAAGGAATTTGCTGAGGTTCCATGGTCTGTACAAAACTGCACTACCATTCCCTGCTCCTTATGATAACCTTTATAACTATTCCCTCACCTCCACAAATCCCCAGCTTCATACACATTAAATCAAAAGAGAGCTGGAGAAGTGACTATGGGAGTACTCAGTAACTATCTTTCTTTCTTTCTTTCTTTCTTTCTTTCTTTCTTTCTTTCTTTCTTTCTTTCTTTCTTTCTTTCTTTCTTTCTTTCTGTCATTGGAAAGCTCATCTGTAAACTTTAAGACTTGTCCCCATTGTATTCTCTGAGAATGAAAGAGCCCTAAAGAATCTTTGAAGGATGTTTTGAGATCCCTTCTGCTCTATAGGGAATTTGCTGAAGACTTCTTAAGCCAGAGTTTAACAGAAGTATTTCCAGAGTCATCTTAGCACTCTATATTAAATTAGTCTTCTCCAAAAGCTCGCACCAAAACACTCTAGATTTCAAGGAAAATAATAAAGTGACCCCCCCCATCCTTATGACCTCAATTCAAAAAATAAATCCACCTAGGTTGGATTTATTTATTTATTTTGTTAAACACTTCCTAATTACATGTTTAAAATTTAAACATTTAATTTAATATTTATTTATGTTTAACATCCTCTTCTTTTTAAAATTTTAAGCTGCATATTCTTTTCTTCCCACCCACACCCATCCCCAACCACTGAGAGAGAAGCTAAGCAATATGATATCAATTATACCTGTGAAATCATGCAAAACATTTGCATAATAACCAGGTTTTTTAAAAATCAAGAAAAATAAAGTGAGAAAAGTATACTTCAATTTGCACTCAGAATTCATCAGTTTTGTCCATGTAGATGGATAACATTTTTCATCATGTTTCTTTTGGAATTGTCTCAGATCATTGTAGTGATCATAGTAGCCAAATCTTCCATAGTTAGTCATTACAGCATTGCAGTTAAGTGCACAATGATCTCCTGGTTCTTTTCACTTGACTTTGCATCACTTCATATAGGTAGTGCCATGTTGTTGTTTTTTTGTTTGTTTGTTTTTCTGAAATCACCTCCTTCATCATTTCTTATAGCATAATAGTACTCTGTCACAATCATATGCCACAACTTATTCAGCCATTTCCCAATTGATAAGTATCCTCTCAATTTCCTGTTCTTGGCCACCACAAATGGAACTGCTAAAAATATTTTTGTATACATAGGTTCTTTTCCTTTTTTTTTCTGATCTCTTTGAGATACAGACCTAGTAGTGGTATTGCTGGGTCAAAGGGCATGCATAGTTTTATGGCCCTTTGGACATAGTTCCTAATTATTTTCTAGAATGGTTGGACCAGTTCAACTACTCCACCAACATTTCATTAGTGTATCTATTTTTCCTTCATTACCCCCAGTGTTTGTTATTTCTGATAGGTATGAGGTGGTACAAGTAGAAATTTAGAGGGTTTTTTGTATGCTTATAAATAGTTTTGGTTTTTTCTTATGAAAACTGCCTATTCATATCCTTTAATCATTTCTCAATTGGGAAATGACTCTTATTTTTATAATTTTGACTTGCTTCTATACTCTGAATATATTTGAGAAATGAGATCTTTGTGAGAGAAAGGTACTATAAGCATTGTTTGATGTTATTTCATTGTCTATGGTACCTTTTAGCAAAATGTATTTTCCCTGATTATCTCTTTTAATTAGGTCTTTTTTTGCTCTTGTTTATCTGAGAACATGATTGCTAGCCCTGCCTTTTTACTTCAGCTGTGGCTCCAAGAAGCTGTAGAATTCTCTGGTAAAATCTCTGGTAAAAACTGTCTCAGCAGATAGGCTAAATAAAGTTGAGGGTAACTGGCAGGCCTCAAACCTGTTGGTGAGTTAGGGGGTTGTCTACCCCAAGCATGTGAAACTTTCCCTAGCAGAATGGGCAAATGAGAACAATTTGCTCTAATGCCATGAAGGTGACTGAAACAGGTGCTATGGAAAACTTAGAGCTTATTCAGACATTGAAGATACTAAGATCATCCACTGAGTCCCAGACCATCACCAAACACCTTGACTTTTGTATTGCCATTGGACTTTAATGCCTCTGGAAGAGAAAGTAAAGTTGATGACTTGGTACAACTCTGCCTCACTTAAATCTAATTCACTCACAAATGAAGACATCATATGTTATGTCATTGGTTCTCTTTGAAAATGAAAGACAAACAACAACAATGATAATGCCTGAGCCCCAAACTTAGGAAGCCATACTTACCAATCTATACCTCAGGCAGTGTTGGCCTCCTCTTGTTTGGAACTCACATGTGCCATAGAACAATATGAATCAAGACAAAGGGGACCTGAATCTATGTCACATTTTGGCCTATGTCTTTCTGTATCTTTTGTTTTGTTGTCAACTAATTAGGTGTAGATAAGTAATAAGTAATTCAAAGGGCAATAGGAGATAACATGGTAAATACAAATAGACTGCAAAATATGTCAAATGATTATCTATATCCAATGTGTAGCATAAAAGATGTCAGTGAAATACGTGCTTGGAAAAGGAGATGAGCAAAGTCATTTGTTCAAAGAACATTTATGAAAGTCTATTATGTGTAAGACAAGAATGCAAAAAGAAAAATGAAATCACCCCCACATCCAACAAGCTAGACATTCTACAGCCAATAATTCACTATGAAATATGAACAAAAATAATACGAAAATACTAAGTAATTCTGAGGGCTACAGGGAGAATACACATGTTTACATGGTATGGGCAAGGAACAACAGATGACCAGAGCAAATGCTATACCAGTACTACCCTTTAAATGCAAAAAAAGATACAAAGGAAGCCTTTAACACACTGTACAAGTCCTCTGAAGAGGATCTTTGGGAAAAAGAATCACAAAAAGTGAGAAGGCATGGGGGACTTTTGTCACATGCATTAATGAATGGATGACCAACATCAGTTAGTGTGCAGATCTATGGACATATAAAGGGACATATTCAAAGTCCCTTAGAATGGAAGCTGTGTATGTATTACTTAAATCTAATACCCAACTGGAACATTAGTCTAATAATCCTCACTAGTTTCTTTCCAAATTCATAATTAGCACAGTTTATTTTAGCAATCGAAAAGTGAGAAAAAGCATTGGATTTGGAAGACCTGATTTCAAACCCCAACTATGCTACTTACTACTTGTGTGACCTTGAAGAAGTCAGATATAAGATATCTTAAGGTCAAATTCCTCAGTTTCTGTCTCTGATTTGTATTAGAGAATTTTAGCAGTCTTGATAGGCATCAGCAAAAAAAGGGCTGGAGGAATTTCATGCACTCACAGAAAGAAAAAAGAAGGAAACTAAGATTTCCTCTATCGATGTAATGATTTGTCAACCACATAAAAAGAGGATAGAATTCAATCTTTTAAGGACAAATTCTACATGAAATATTCTGCACATACTCTCAGCTGTTAATAAAGAATCGTGAAAATTCCTCTGGGTAGGGATTCTCCCCTTGGTGCCAGATACTACTTGTATATGTATAAAGAGAACTATGTGGTAGTTACTTCTCTGTACCAAAAGAAGCAAACAAGCAATCTAATTTTGTTGAAGTTAACTTCTTTTTCTCTAATTCCAGTTATCAAACTGTAGTAATCATCATGAAAGGGGGAAAAGTAATTCATCAGTTCAAGGCCTGACATAAAGCAAAATAATTTGCAAGTTTAATCTGACACTTCAAGACATCTGGAAAAACATTTGGCAAAGCTAGGAAAGTTCCAGTGGATGTTTCAGAACTACTTATTGAATATTTCTCTCATAAAAAGCAAAGTCAGATCATTATTTAATACCACATTATTTTTTCTCTCAGTAATTAAAACTAAAGCATTACTTTCAATATCATAAAACAGTATTTCCCTTCACTAATATCAATTATTTCTTAGTAGACAGTTATATCAGCTAGACACAGTCAAAAAAATTCATACAATTAATTTCTTGATAGCTGCTTTGCCTCATTAATTTTCTCAAAATCTATACAAAAATAAGTATGGGTAAATTCATAAGTTCGACTTTGTAGACACGTGGAGAATAGTCCTCTTCCTTCATATTCAAGTTTCATTTAATTTTTTTTCAGTTGGTTGGTGTAGGTAAAAAAAAAAGAAAAACTGGGGTGTTACCTACTATGGCAGCACTCTCCACATAAGTGCTAATAGCCTTTAGCAACAATAGGAATATTCTTTGACTTCATAAGCATAGAGGATTCCTTCTATGCAAGAAGCCAAATAGAAACTATGATCTAGCTGATAAATCCAAGGAGTTACCTGAGACATTTAAAGGCTAAGTGACTTATTTAGGGTTACAGAACTAGTATGGTAATCCAGAGGCAAGATTTCAATTTAGGTCTATACAAACTCTTAAGCTCATGACTCTGTTCATTAGGCCAAACTGTCTTTACATAAGCAAATCTTTTGAATTAATTATTGTTTTTCGGAAAGGGAACAATAAAATCAAATGATAAAGTGATTTTTATCTGTTAGTCAATAAATCAGTAACAGAAACAAACCTTTATTTCCTAACTGCTATTGTGTGGCCATGGAGATTTGTCAGTATTTCTAGACAACTCTCTAAGACTGTAAGTTGCAGAGAAGTTGACAATGGGAATCAGAGTATTCACACAGAGTTCCCTACACAGATAAAAGCCC
This sequence comes from Vombatus ursinus, assembly GCF_900497805.2. NCBI lineage: Eukaryota > Metazoa > Chordata > Mammalia > Diprotodontia > Vombatidae > Vombatus > Vombatus ursinus. The sequence goes on along the minus strand of NW_020954572.1, from coordinate 7,067,310 downwards.
CATTCCTAACAAAAAAAAATTGTATCTATGAAATAATAATTCTTATCAGTCACTTCACAATGTTTTAACTCATCAAAAACATAGTGTGGTATCATCAAAGAATGGCAGAACTGGAACCACAAGACTAGAGTTCAGGTCTTGATTCTCATACTTACTAGCTGTGTGAGCAACACCTTACCACATTGCTTGTCCCTCCACCCCCATAGGAAAGAAAAGGTTTTCTTTTCTTTTATTTACAAAATGACACTAGTACTACCCATCTCAGAGAATTGTTATAATAGAAATATGTTGTAAAACTTTAATAAGATTTCCCTCTGAAACTGTACCTGTCTCCCAAGAATCTAATTTCTGTAGATAATACCACTAGATATTCCCTCTGTCTCACTCCACCCTCCCCCACATCTAATTAATTACCAGTTTCTTCTGATTCTACCTCTAAAACATCTCTCACATCTTTTCCCTCTGATTAACTCATATTGCCACCATACTAAATCATGCACATATTACTTTTTGCCTAGAATGTTTAATTAGCCTCTTGTCTGATCTCCATGCTTCTAATCTTTCCCCTTTCTAACCCATTTTTAACACAGTTGCTGTAAACATATCCTTCACACACAGGTTTGACCATGGCATTCTTCTGATCAAAAAAAATTTAAGATTCCCTATTACCTTTGGGATAATATTCACATTGCTTAACCCAACATATAAACCCCTCTCTAATCTGACTCCAACTTACATTTTTAGTCTCCTTTCTTTTACTCTCACTCATACATTTGACCTTCCAGAAAAATGGAACAGTTGTCCCCAAATTTGGCCTACTACTTCTCATTTCCAAAATTCAGACTGGCCAGTAAATACAGTATAATTAACTGTATTGACTGAGGGCATGACCTGATGTGATGGTGAATTTGTAGAATTTGCTTTCTCCTCATCTGCACCTTTCCTGATCTTTTCTTTCTTCAAGCCTCAGTTTGAAGTGCCACTGATCCCTACGTGCTGAAAATTACCTCTCTTTTACCTCATTATAGCCTGTTATATATTGTAATTATATGAATGCATTAAATCTATAATATTGAGGCAACTATGTGGCTCGGTGGATGACATGCTGAATCTGGAATCAGGAAATCCTGAGTTCAAATATAGTCACAGAAATTTACTAATTTGTGACCCTGGACAAGTCATTTAACTTATAGATGCTTTAGTTTCCTTATCTGTAAAATGAGGTTGACAACAGCATCTACCTACTAGGGTAGTTATAAGGATCAAATCAGATATTTGCAAGATGCTTTACAAGCATTAAGGTGTTACATACATGATAATGATAATGATAATTTGCTATTTTCTCCTCCAAATCATCTAGTAGAATATAAGCAGCAACCATGAAGTTTTTAATTTGTATCTGTAGGAACTAGCCCAGTACAATACACATGTGAGACTCTAATGCTTATTGATTTGCTGTAAAATATAAGTTGTTATCATTTTAACAGTGGGAATACTTCTTTCTACTCGGTAAGTCACAACCACTTCACTCCACAGAAAACAGTTTTCTTCATGTGCTTCTATGGTTATCATAGCCAAGTCATGAAGCTTCTGGTGAAAATCTTCTTCTAAATTTAACAGTATTGGCCTTCAGGTACAAATTCCAGAGTCTCCTTGTGGGTCTATACTTAAAAATCTTTTGAACTTTGTAGAATATTTCAAAATCTTGTTCTTTGCTCACACCACAGGAAGGCCTGAAGTAGGACTTCAGAAATAAATAAAATTGATCATTTGATAGGTTCTTTTGTTCAGAGAAGTTATAATCTAGTGATGATCCTACTGGTTATAAGACCTTCCATATTTAACAAGGCTGGCCCTTAGGAATGCAACTTCTGAAGGAAAATTTCTGCCCGGTTCCTCTCTATTTGTAATCTCTGGTCTCTTTCTATCCCCCACTCCAACCTGCCTTGGAATTAGAGATAATACTGCTACTCACAAGAATAGTTGTAATAGAATAGCTGTGCTTGAGTAAGAGTTATCTACAACAGGACACTCTGACCTAACCCAAACTGAAGTATCCTGGATGGTGAAGGCATCTCAGAGACATATCTTAGATGTCATTACATCATGGAATGCTGCCATTAGACCTTGGAGATCATCTAGTACAGGGGTCAGCAATCTACAACTCAAGAGCATCATGCAGTTCTTCAAATAAGTTTGACTCTCTTAGCCAAAAATAAATAAATAAATAACCTGAACTTAGGTGTTGACTCCTTTTATTCATGGACAAATGCTTTAGAGATTATGAACAATGAATCTCTAGTCCTTCAAATCAACCACACCCCTGGAAATAGTCTGACTTTGTCTTCTCCCTACCCATATAAATGCCTTGGCTTTCCATTACCCCAGGATCAAATATAAAATCTCTTTGGCATTTAAAATGTTTCACAATTTGGCTCCTTCCTCCCTTTCCAGCCTTCTTACATTTTACTTCCTTTCATACATTCTATAGTTCAGCTATTTACTGTTCCTTATACGTAGCACTTCATGTCCCAACTTCATGAATTTGTAATCTGTCTCCAACAGCTAGAATGTCTATCTTTCTCATATTTGTCTCCTGGCTTCTCTGACTCCTTTCAATAGTCAGCTGAAATTCCACTTTCTGTAAAATCTTGTTCCCCCCATCATAAGACTCTTTTATCCCAAGATTATTTTCCATTTACACTATATAGATCTTGTATGTACCTAATTGTTTACGTGTTTTCTCCCAACTCCTTGAGAATAATGCTCCAACAATATTGTCTCATTTTAGCCTCTTGGTTTTACTACTCTTTTTTAATATTTCCTTCCAGATCTTCTTTTCTTCCACCTCTATTATTTACTATTCACACTCCAACAACATATTATACTAAGTAAAGTGTCTGTGCTGATAGGAGAAGGTTACATTAACATCACTTGACCCTCTCTCTGGTCCTTAGGCCCCATGTTCATTTTATTAAAAAACTCTGGAAACAATAAATATTTAAACATTCTATTATGTTGTATCACTTCAACATTTTAAGGATCTTTGATTTTATAAGTGTGAGTAGATCCTCCATCAAGGGAGAGAACAATTTCTGCATCAGTTTAAATCTTCAATACAAGGTCTTCATGAGTTGCTATCAGTCTAAAAAATCAGCCAATGACCAATGTTCTGATGATGAGATTCTCTGCAGATATACAGTCCATTGCTTGAGTCATCATTGACACCTTATATCTTGGTAGTATCTGCCAGGACTTATACCACTGCCATAGCCTTGGAGAACTCAGAATCAACCTCACACCACAGGAAGACCTGAAAAGGGACTTCAGAAATAAATAAAATTATTTGTTTGATAGGTTCTTTTGTTCAAAGAAGTTGTCATCTAGTGATGATCCTACTAGTGATGAGACCTTCCATATTTAGAAAGACTGGCCCTTAAGAAACAGACATAGTCTGTTGCCAGTTAGTTTGTGACAAGCAAAAGGGAATAAAGGAAGTCAGATAAGATGGAAAAACAGAGAATTTAAATAAGGCAGAGAACTAAACCTTTGAATGAAGTGTTCTCATCTTATGGGTATTTACACCACTGGTTGAAGCAACTGGGGATCATCAAAAGTAAAATGAAATATTTTCAAATGTAATCTCATCACTCTTTTTCTCCTATTCAATTGAATTGCTCTCTAAGAATATTATCCCTAAAATGACTCTTCTCCCCTAAAATATAGACCAAGTAATGCAGCAGCCTCAATTCTTCACAAAGAAACTGAGACCTCAAAAAATGAAATAACAGTGCAAAGTTATATGTCCAGCAAATATTAGGACCAACCTTTTAATCCATACCTGACTCCTAGTCAGGTGTATACTAGTAAATGCTTAACAACCATCTTTCAAAAAAAGTCCATAAGACATACTTTAAGTTTAATCTGTATTATTAACACTTTCTTAAGTCTAGAAATTAAAGAAACAACATATCAAGCCCTACTTTCAAGTTTACCAATTTCCAAAGTGTAAATGAAAAATTCACACTGAAAATTTAATGATGGGCTCTTATGAACCAGATGGTCCATTGGTTTTTCTAAATCCTTATATTTTGTCTACCACTCAAGATAAGAAGATATCCAAGGTAAAGCCATATCCTATCTTGTGTCCATCAGAGGACTCCTGTGCTGCATCGCTGGCTTGTTGAAGCAAGGATGCAGCTCAGTTGCTTGCTTTAGAAATCTGTTATATATTTCCTGTATGTAACATACTGAAAAACAGATTTAAATACAATTGCAGTAGGTCTAGCTGATGGTAAAGAATTGTTTGTGAATTTTGGCAGAAAATAAGATGCAAATGAGTACTTGAAGCAATTCTTCTCATCACACACACACACCTTTTCCACAGGATTATACCACAGCCAAAAGACTGTTGTAAAGAGTAAGTAAAACTTTTCAGTTGTCATTATTTTGTCTGTTTAGGCAATCCCTAAACTGACAAAATAATGACAACTGAAAAGTTTTACTTGGAAAGTGATAAGTCTATATACCCTGGTAATTGTTATCCAACAGGGGCTACATAAATATAAGGTAGTATAATCTTTGTATTTATGTTTCTAGGTTGAAAATTTCCATGCCAGGTTTCATGCTGGTATACTTGGAATCAGAAAAAGCTGCTAACCCTACCTCGGGATAAATATGGTCAGACATACCAGTTAGCAACTCTATAGGACACCACATTAATTATCATTCTTAATTTCCCTTCAGAAATCATTTCTGTCAATTGAAACAAAGATGAATTGAAACAAAGCTGAATTGGAGGTGAGGGCATCAGGTCTAAGAAGGTAGTTATTGACTAACTGGTAATTTGGACTCTAGCTAGACTTAGCACCTAAAATACTGAGTTGGTCAGTCAACAAGAATTTATTAAGCACTAAGTATGTGCCAGTCACTGTACTCAGCAATAATGGCCTAAAGAAAGGTAAAAACAGTTCCTGCCCTCAAGGATATTATATTCTAATGGAGGATACAAGTGTTGACAACAGATTGGTTATATTGGGTAAGTGAAGGTGAGAAGTCAGAGATAGCAAAAAGGTTTTGAACTTACATAATAGGAAGGATGGTAGTATCATTGAGAGTAATGGGGAGCTTAAGAAGAGAGTGAGTTTTGTTTTGGGCATGTTGCATTTGAGATGCCTATATGATATTCAGTTGAAGATGTTCAGTGGGCAATTGGTGACATAGGACTCTAGGTCAGAAAAAAAAAAGATTTTGACTGAATATATAAAGCAATCAGTCAACAAGCAGTCATTAAGTACCTATTATGTGCCAGGTACTATGCTAGACACTGGAGATACAAAGAATAAAATAATTCATACCTAAAATGTTTGGAAATATGGTGAATGGAAATGATAACTGAACCCATGGGGACTGAGAATATCACAAAATGAAATAGTCTGGAGAGGAGACAAACCAGAATAAAGCATTAAGGGACACCCAGAGTGAGTGGCTATGACATGGGTGAAGATCCATCCAAAGAGATAGAAAAACAGAAATTAGAAAGGTAGGAGGAGAATCAAAATTGTTCAGCATCACAAAAACCTAGAGAGGAGAGAGTATCTAGGAATAAATGGTTATCAACATTATCAAATTCCATAGAATAGTCAAATACAATGAGGAATGAGAAAAGGCCTTGAATAAATAATTAGCAACATTGGAGAGATCAGTTTCAGTTGAATGATGACATTAGAAACCAGGTTGCAAAGGATATTAAAAAAAGAGGAAAGCAACTAGAGGCAACAAGTATTTCTTGTGTAGGCTTTTTAAAGGAATTTGCCTGAGAAGGAGAATAAATATTGGTAGCTAGTGTTAATGGTTAGATCAAAAGAGAGATTTTCAAGCATGAGGATGGCATAGGCATGCATGTAAACAATAGGAAAGGATCCAATAGCAGGAAGAAATTGAATTTTAAAGAGAGAGTGGTGATCATCATAGGGGTGAGATTCTGGCATAGGAAGGAGGACATGAGATCAAGAATGCAGGTAGAGGTATTGGCCTTGTTAAGGAGAAGGGTCACCTCTTCATTAAAGAGTGGAATGAAGAAGATAATGCAAGAAGATATCTGAAGGACATATTCAGAGATGAGGAGTGGAAGAGGAGAGGGAATTCTTTTCAAATGGCCTCAATTTTTTTCAGTTGAGTAAAAATCAAAATTCTCAGCTGAAAGGATAAGAAAAGTGTTCACTCAAGGGAAGTATGAGGAGAGTTAATAGCCACTATAAAGAGTGGGATGGATAATGGGTTGGAGAGAGTAGAAAAATTAAAGTAAGGGCCCAATTGATATTAGACATATAAATATGTAGAGGACCCAATCAGCACAATTTCTTGACTTCTAGATGCAGTAAGTAGTATAGTAATAGGAGTGAAAGATGTATATGTTGGAAGTCATCCAAGCTTGGGCATTGTAAGGTGTAGAGAGCAATAGGACAAGGGGATAACACTTTCAAGAGTAGAAATTAGTGTAGAGTTAAACTGGCACACCAAGAAATCAAGATTTAGAAAAGAAGACAGTATAGCCAGTGCAGGGGTAATAACCTAGAAAAGAATTAAAAGGGGGAAGAATTAGAAGGCTTGGAGAGAACAAAGCCTATGCAATGCACAAGAATATATAGAATGATAAAATATTATGATAAGGTCAAGGGATTGTGTAGTTTATTAAGACGTGTGACATTTGTGGGTGGTATGTATCATGAATGTATGAATTCATGTGTGTATATGTGTGTATATGTGCATATATGTTTTAAAATAAACCCAAGAAAAATAATAAAATAGGAGCATATTTAATAGGGCATTAATTAAAATATAAATCAATAAACACACAATTACATGTAAGAAAATGTCAACTGTAACATGGCTACATGGATAACCATTTAATCACCTATAATATATATGTATGTGTATATATGTACATTTATATACATATATAGAAAGACAAAGCAACCAATTGAGAGACAGATGATAGATAGATAAATAGATAGATAGATAGATAGATAGATAGATAGATAGATAGATAGATAGATAGAAAGAGAGATAGATAGATAGATAGATACAGACAGGCAGGTAGGCAGACAGACATACATACATTATAGAATAGGAGTTGGTTAGGAGAAACATATGTGAATCAGACATGGAACTTACTAAGGTAGGAGAATGACTTGGGGGTTAGTAGATAATACCCATTGGGACCTGGATTGGGTGATAAATTTAGATAGTATAAACTTCAAAGAAGGTTGGACAAGTTGCTGAGTAATGGTGGAGGGAGAGTCTAGAAGTGGCAGTGAAGAATAAGGACTATTCCAACTCCACCATGACCAGTGAAGAAATTGCAATGGTTCACATTTTGATAGCATTTTCAATTTACTCAGTGCCTTATTCAGAACATATAGGCAATATAATGTTATTATCTTCATTTGACATAGGGGGAAATAAGTCTTTGCAGCTTCTACACAGCACTCCTGGTTCTGCCAGTGACCAAGCAGTTCAAGTTCAATCCCTTTTGCATGGGACAGCTCCCAAATATTTGAAGAAAACAACGATCAGATACCCTTCTAATCTCTTCTCCAGTCTAAACATCCCTAGTTCCATCAAATAATTTCATAAGAATTCAACTTGATACTCTGCACTATCCTGTTGATCTGTCCATGGTTACACCTCATCTTGTTTCATATTTCCTAAAAGGACAGGAAGGAAGAAAAGATAGATTTGCGTATCATTTCTTTCTCTACTCAAATCTAGGCAATCATTATAGCAAATCTTTGAAGGACCCCAAAATGAGAAAGAGTCAAAGTCTATAAATGATAGTGTCCTGCCACTTCTTTCAAGTTTGGAAACTTGGGATAATTCCTGGTGAATCTTTAAAATTCCTCCCCAAAAAAATATATCTCTGGCTACCAGGTGAGTGAGAGCTTAAGATAGTGATTTTTTTTTTGGCCTTTTTGGTGAGGCAATCAGGGGTTAAGTGACTTGCTCAGAGTCACACAGCTAGTAAGTGTCATGTGTCTGAGGTCACATTTGAACTCATGTCCTCCTGACTCCAAGGCTGGAGCTCTATCTACTATGCCACCTAGCTGCCCTTCAAGATAGTGATTTTAAAAAAATCAAGTTTATATACCATATTTTATTAAAATGCTTCATGCAAGATGCAGATTAACACACATGAAAAAGACATAAGAAGCTACTTAGGCATTAAACAACAATAAGCCTATGTAATAGAGCAAAGGTATGTATTTTCAAAATCCACATTGGCAAAACTTTAGTAATCATCTTACCACCATAGCAATAAATATCATGGGTGCAGAAATTATATAATTCTTCCTTATTTACAAGAAAATATAAAACTCTCTATAAACACTGAATAAGAAATAACTCTCTCCAAAACCAATGAGGTGATATATAGTTAGTTAAAGATATAAATAATAATGTTACAAAATAATGAAAAAAACTGACTGCTAAATGTTTTCTTTGTCTAATCAAATTCATTTGGTCAGAAAATGAGGGCAGTTTTGAAGAATTATCAATACTAAATGAAGTTTGCTCTTTCTAGAGTCATAGAATTTATAACTAAAGGGATCCTGAAGTTCCAACCCAGTCTCTTGATCTTACAAAGAATGACCAAGAAGGTTAAGTGACTTGCCTTAATTCAGAAACAAATCCAAATCCAATGACTTTTCCATTACACCACTCTGGATTTTGATAATTAAAGTAAAAAAGAAAAAGAAAAATAGGTATTAAACTGCATTTTAGTGAACAACAGGGTCAAGGAAAGTGTATTTTTTTGTTGTTTTTCTTGAGAAGTGAAACCTGAGCATATTTGCAGAGAAAAAGGAAGGAGCCAATGGAGACAGAGAAATTAAAAATGCAAGAGAGAAGGGCAATGATTGATAGAGCAAGGCCCCAGAGGAAGTAGGAGGGAATATGATCAAGGGCACAGGTGGAGAAATTAGCCTTGGAAAGTAGGAAGACTGCTTCTTCCTCTGAGACAGGAGGAAAGAATGAAAGAATAGGTTGTGAGGTAAGAAGTTGTGAGGTGTGGAGGAGGGGATTTGTGTGAGATTAATAAGGGATTTCCTAAATCTTTTAGGGAAAGCAGGAAGCAATGTCATCAGTCGAGACTGGGGCATGGGTAAGAGTGAGGAGAATTCTGATTAGGCATTTGAAGAGGATGGAAAAGATTTGGAACAACTCTGTAGGAAAAGTAAGAGTCTGACACAAAAGTTCTGTTAAGTAGCAACAGGAACTTGGGTTAGAATAAAAAAAAATACAGAAAATTTAATGACTTTCTCTACCAGTCAGAAAAACAAATAAGGGTTACCCAGAACTTGGGTTTAGGTTGGAAAGAATGGCCAAGTGCCATAAGGCAAGGAATTCCAGGACAGGAGAAAGTACATCACTGAAATGGCTGACTGCAGTCCAGCCTGGATTAGAAGGTAAGTGAGACTAGAACGATTGGTGATGAACTTGGAAAATCAAAAGATTGAAGGTTCAAAGTTCATGATGAGAATGGTGAACATATTCAGCATGACAGGGCTAATTGGGAAGATCAAAATACATAAAATTATGATCAGACAGGAATTTTACCCTTTATGAGTTGAGTTAGAATGGTTTTTAATGATGGTCAGGTCTAACATCTAACCACTTAGATGAGTGATTTAGATTGAGATAAAGGTAGATCACAGGAGTTAAGTTCAAGAAACTGTGGTCCACAATCTTATCTTTTTTTAATATTTTGGTAACTGTATTTAATACACTTGTCTTCCTTTGTAATGCTATGTATTTTATTTTAGGCATTTACAAACATTATTCTAAGAATAGTTGTATAGGCCTAACCACATTGTCAAAGGGGTCTATGACACACACACACACAAAGGTTCAGAACCTGTATTCTAAAAGACTAATACCTGAATTCTGGGGAAGGATCTTTGTTTTTTTACTTGCCATTCTGATTAAAGTTTGTTTGTATGTTGCATTTTCCTTCTTTAGATTGAAGTTCCTTGACGGCAGGGATTATTTCATTCATTTCACCTACATTACATTACATATTTTTGCTCAGTCATTACAATCATGTCCAATTCTTTGTGACTCTTTTTGGGGTTTTCTCGCAAAGATACTGGAGTGGTTTGTCATTTCCTTCTCCACCTCATTTTACAGATAAGGAACTGAAGCAAACATGATTAAGTGACTTGCCCCGGGTCACACACCTAGTAAATGTCTATGGCTGGATTTGAACTCAGGTCTTCCTGACTCTAGGCCCAGTGGTTTATCCACTGCACCATCTAACTGCCCCAGGTTACACATAATAGTTCTCAGTCATTGTCTATTGAATCCAACAGCTCAGCTTTTGGGCAGAATTTTAAACAGTCATTTCTGTCAAACCTATAGTTTGCCTGACATCTGTTTGGTATTAGCTGTCCTTGTCCATTTCTTTTCACTTTTGATAAAGGCCCCCATTTGACTATCCAGTTAAGATATAATCCTTCTCTGATTGTAACTATCTCTCCATGGAGATTATCTAACAAACTCTCCTGCCTCTAACAAAATAAAGGCATAATCTTTTTAAGGAGCCTAACACTTATTATTTTATTCTCTTTGACCTTGTGCCAACCTCCTGGACAAGTGGTCTGCCACTTCAACCAATTAATCTACAAGCATTCATTAAGTGCTTACCATGTGCCAAGCACTGTGCTAAGCACTTATCAGTAATTCACTAGAAGGCCTTTGCACATTTGGCAAGAGGATAGAATAGATGACGTCTAATCTTCCTTTCAGCTCTAAAGTTCCATGCTTGATCATCACACAATTGGAACTTACAACATTCAAAAAGCACATTAAAGTTTAAAGAAAATCGAGTCTGACCATATAAAATAATAAAGAATTATAGGCCTCCCTGGCTAGAACCCTGATATTTTGACTAATTTAAAGTAGCACAGAATGAATACATTAAAGTAAGTTAGGGCAGCAAAGCTAATGAAGGCAGGCAGCAAAGCTGAAAGAAATATAATATCATCTTTACTTAAATAATTGTCACCTCATGAAATAATTCCATCCCCATTTCAGCATGAACATAAGCTTTTAAAAAGGCACACTTTATAAAGTTTCATTTATTATAGCAACCTAAGCTTCTAAGAGGTCTGCTATCCCAGGAAATCACAGCTCCAACACCAGTGTCACCAACATTTATAATATAGGGTAAAAAAAAAAAAAGGTAGTTTTAACCTCCCTCCCCAGGAAGGCAGCTGCTGATGAGACTTAATTTCCAAGACCTCATGGAAAAAAAAAATTACCCAATAAAGTATTGATACTACCACCTTACTTTGACCCTGAAAGTAAGCTCCAATACCCAGCTTGATGATGACTAGAATTCCCTCAATTATAGATTCATTTCTTTCCAATGAGGCAATTTACCTCAGTTAATAACAATAGCTTACATTTATACAGTACTTTAAGGTGTTTTTTTTTTCTTCCATTGCTCTTCCTTATAACCTAGCATGGTAGGTAGTGAAGTATTATTATTATCCTCAATTTGTACATGAGCAAACTAAGTACAGGGTAGCTAAAGGACTTGCCCAGGGTTACACAATTTGTAGGTAGCAGAGACAAAAATCAAAATCTGGTTTACTGACTGACTCCATTCCTCTCTCCATTGTGTTATGCTGTCTCTAAGTTCATACAAAGAATCCCAGAAGGAATAGATGAAACCCCATCAGTTGATAGTATTTTATTGTGAATAAGATTCTCAGATTCTTTCCTGAGAGAAACTCTTCAGTGGCAGAAGAAGTAAAAGAGTGTATGGATACAGTATCTGATAGGAGAGGGGAGATAGGTCACTAAAATGAAATGAAATGAGATAGAAATGGGGAGGTGGACAACTGGAAAATAAACCTCCTATTGCTGAGGTCTAGGGGTGTTAGGAATCCCAAAACTCAGGAGCAAATGATGCGGGTCCTGCCTCGAATGTATTGGACTCAAGCCTTCTTTCAGCCAGAGAGGAGGTTTATTAAAACACCAGTTGGGTGGGGAGGATTTTAAGAATCCACACATTTGTGACACTTGTATTGACAACCAAGCCAGACTCTTAAAAAATCTGGGTAATTTGGTAGATGAGACTGATCTTTTTATCATGTGGCCAATAGCTTGAGGTGACTGGGAGGAAACGCCAGGGACCTGGGCTGTGTGGAAGGGGTCTCAATGGAATCAAGGAGTGGTAGTCTAGGTTGGGGCCAATTTTAGACAATGTGGGCTGGGTTAGGTTAGAGGTAACAGAAAATTAGAGATTGAGGCAGGGTCAAAGCCACAATACAAGGACATCTGAAAGGATTATGCTGTAATGAGCCTCAGGGGACCACCAGGAACCTGGACCACATGGGGTCTATCATTACCATACCATTACTACCAGACTATTTTACAGATAAATCCTGCTCTCAAGTCAAAAATTATTAATTAATTCATCTGATAAATAAAGCTATGCTATTATCGGAAAAAGGATAGAAAATTCTTCCAAGTTGTTAACAATGATCCTGTGGGAAAAACATCTCTTAAGGTGATGCAAAATAATGGGGAAAAGCACTAAATTTGGAGACAAAGGATCTGGGTTCAAATCTGGACTGCTACTTTTTTTGTGTGTATGATCTATGTACAAATCTGGGCCTCAGTTTCCAAATTTGTATAATGAGCGAATTGGGCAAGATGATTTCTAAGAATTCTTCTAGTTCTAAATCTATAGTCTTGCTTTTGTTTTCTAGCATATAAGTAATTTTAATGGTACAAATTTTCAAAGATAAGAGTTTAGTGACAAAGAAAGACAATGAGGAAAAACATTTTTTTCACATAGTAAGGATGCTTTGATATTCCCCATATTACTCCAAGCTGTCTACCTACTCTTAATATACAATCCTTCTGAGTCCATCAGCTTTAGGCTAACATTTGGTTATGATCTGCTTGGCTTCTGCTACTCTCTACCTCTAGTAGTTGTAGGCCCTTCATCCCCATCTATAGATTTAGTTCTGATTTAAACTCTGGGACTTATCTTGACAGTAAACAAAGGGTATATGAGGAGTCCTAGAGTAACTCATTGTTTCAGCATCAAGTGCAATTGGTCTCTGATATTTCCTATTACTAAACTATAAATTGCATGAGGATAAGAACTTTGCCTCTAGGTGGCTCAATGGACAAAACATAGAGCCTGGAGAAAGGAAGACCTGAGTTCAAATGCAGCCTAAGATACTTACTGGAAGTGTGACCCTGGGCAAGTCATTCAGTCTCTGTTTGCCTCAGTTTCCTCAACTGTAAAATGGGGATAATAATAGCACCTACCTCACAGAGTTGTTATGAGGATTAAATATGATGATATTTTGAAAGTTTAGTGCCTGGCCCATAGCATTAAATAAATGCTTATTCCCTGCCTCCTTATCTAAACTTTTTTTCCCCTCCAGTACTTAGCACATTGCTGAAATATTTATTGAATTCAATTGAATTGTCCCCTGGTCTAGAGAAGCTCAAATGAGACCCTGGAGTATAGTCAGCCATGGTTTTCAATAATAATCACTCTGCTCTCCCTTAGAGAATGGCTGCTTTCCCAGGATTACAGCTAATCACTGAACCCCAGAATCTATCTACTTATCAGTACCTCTGCATTCAGCACTTAGACTTCAACACTTAACTCTTTCACTCTTAGAGTACAAGAAAGAACCAAATTCCATTCCTACTTTTGACATTTACCAGTCATATGTGAGCATAGACAAGCCATTTTATCAGTATGAGGCTCAGTTTCCTTACTTCTAAAATAAGAATTAATAAGTTCTGTCATAGTGTAGAATTGTGAAGTGCAGATGAAAAAATTTGCATGTAACATTTTACAAATCTTAAAATCCTATATCAATGTCAGCTAGCATCATTATTATTCATCTTATTCTCATCTTTTTTTTATGATATTCAAATAGAAATGGTCCTGAGACAGGTCTCTATCCTGCAATTATTCTTTTATAATTAATGTTCCATAGATGATTGCACAAGTGGATAAAATCACTACTTTTTTGTAATTGAATAAAAGTATTGGAGTATAAATTCATCCTCCATAGACTCACTGAAAAAAATTCTCAGTGTAAGGGTGTCAATACCTACAGTAGAAGACAAGACAACAAAAATGTTGTCGTGCAACTTATATTGTTTGCACATGATTTTGATCTGCTCCTCTAGGTTTCTATTTGGAAAAGTATTCATTCCATGTAACAGAGATTAGGAGCATTTTGATGTGATAACATCTATTTAAAATACAGTTCTTAAATTTTGATTCCTCAGTATTAGCTGGGTTCTTGTGGGCAACAGTTCTTCTGTGAAAATGTCCTCATTGCAACTGAACTTATTTGATGAATTTTCAAGGACTTTTGAGATCTAGATGGGGATATGTCACTTGCTAGTTTATGAAACATAATGAACTTTTGATTTATATTTTTGGTCACCATGTTGTGTCCTGCTAGGTATTTAGCAGGTAATAAATGTTAGCAACTTGCATTGATGTGCTATACAGTTTCTATCATTTCCTTATTTAATTTTCATTGATCACTACAACTGGGTTACTTAAAAAGATGACTTCATTGTATTACTATTATTCTTATCAGTATTGTCTCATTCTCATATTTTTGATGGAGTAGTAGCCTTTATTAAGATCAGCATTGTTGCCATTGGCATCTTCATCATCAACAACAAAATCATCATCCTTGTCACCTGAGAATAAGAATGAATACAAGATATTAATATCCATGTACATGTATGTCATTGATGAGCTTAGCCTGAAGACTGCCCCTTTGTGTGTGTTGTGGGTGGGACAGAGAGTTCAACATCAAATCAATCTTACTAACAGTCTTTTTTGGAACTCAAATTTTTATTGTAAATGATTATACATTGCCTTATTCCTCTGTGACCAAACATCTGCTTTTTACCTGAGTTCTAATAATTGAGTCCTTGTCTTTTCTCCTCTTCTCTGAGTTATTGTTTTGGCTTGGAATTCTAACTCCTCTAGCATTGTGTTCTCCCTTTTCCTTCACATTCCAATCATTTCAAGTTCTAGACCTCTTCCCAAGAACTTTGATCTCTATTATTGGGCACCTACAAATGGACTTCCCTGAAGTCAACTGTCTCCTAGATAGTCTGAACTTTCAGTTATTTTCTGGTAATGAGCTGCCCTAATGATGTGTTATACATGCCTTCTGGGGCCTCTGTCTGTTAAATATTGATACCTCCTTGAAACCAGAAGTCTGTTGCTTGGATCTTCCAGTCCCTGAATGGTCTTGTCTGGTCTCTAGGTTCTGACTATCTCAGATGTAATTGATTCTGTGACATTTAAAAAGGTTTGAGATACGTAATTTCTGGAAAATCTAAATACTTTATCAATAAGGCCAGCAGGTTAGTCATTTGGCCTTCTCTCTTAGACTAAAGACAATCATGGTGGCAGGGCACACAGTTTATATATCCTTTTCAATGAGAGGCTGAGGATGACCTCATGTCACCCTCAGACTGAGCAATTATCTCTTTACTAGGACCACCCATACTTAGCCTTGGGTTATCTGGCCAAAAGGATCTGTCTCCACCCAAGGTTAAGTAAAACACAATGGGCTTCCCCATATTAGATTAAATACCTTGGTAAGGTTGAGTAGGATCTGACCAAAATTGAGGAGAGTTAATTCAATCTCATTGTCAGTAAAGTCCTTCAAGAAACTGAACTTTTAGAAAAGAAGAAGAGGAAAGCTCTGAATCTCACCAAGATATTGGTTATTAATAATCATTTCTCTCACTTCCCCTACGATGAAGTTAATTATGACACACTTATAGTACTCTTATACTGAAAAGAGAGTCAAACATACTAGCAGGCAGACAACAAGCATTTCTTAAGTATTTAAGTAAGTACTATATGGCAAGGCACTGTGAAAAATGCAGGGTATAATAAATACAAACAAAAGAAAGACAGTTCCTGTCCTCAAGTTTACATTCAAATAAAAGAAGACAATGCATAAAATGGAGCTAAAAGGGCTTGGGGTAGGACCTTCTTGGGGGCATAATGTCAAAGTCTTTAGAGTGTAAAGTGTAACCTGACAGCTAAGAGGAAAATGAAGCATGGTTGGGCCCATGTCTAAAATGCAAGTCCCAGAAGGAACTCAGAAATGGGAGAGGGGCTCAGCAGGGTGGTGGGGTATTCCAGAATGTGAAAATATTATCTCATACATTGAGGAAACTTCATGTGAGAAGGCAGCTGAGTCTTGATGGTAAAGGCCTTCAAGATAGGGAAAGTTCTAAGCAGATTTGCTTAGGAATAAGATAATATTTGTAAACATGGGTAGTAGCAATATAATTTTGCACATTTTGTAGGCTAAATTTGGGCTTTGTTTTTTAAAAAAATCTATAAGGATTATGTGAAGTTATACATGAACACATTTTTGAACTATATGTAAGAAATATTAAAGACCTAGTTTCTAGTAAGAGAAGTAAAATAATTAGGGTGCATTCATTTGTAAGCATTAAAAGAAAGTATTTGGCCCTCAAAGAATTATTTATTTTTATAAGAATGCTTTATAATTTGGAACTGGGAAAAGGTTTCTGTTAAATGAACTAGGTAAGAATTGAGTATCTCATGAATAGACAGGTGAAATGAAATTTCTGAACCTCAGCTTTATACTGCCAATTAAGGCAACTATGAAATTTTGGAAAACATGTAAACACTAACAAGACCGATGACAAATGTTTGGAGTGGGGTGCAGTCTACAGATGGAAGGAGGGAATGTTCACGAGAGAATAAAGGCATTCAGGATTGGGGAAGCCCAAGAAGTTTGGCACACAGGAATGTGGTCGCACACCAAGCAAATGGTCAGCTGATTTTGCAAGGGAAAGGAGCTTTTGACTCAGACTAAATAAAATCATGAGTAGTTCAAGCTTTGTCTGGTTCACTGACTAGGAGTGATCTAACTAGAATCAATTTGTTTCCATACTGGAACATTGTGAATTTATCCCTTCTATGCTTCCTCCCCCTCCTCTTCCTCACCACTTTCTGATGAATTCAAATCACTTATTCTGGAATTTCCTATTCTCTTTAAATTTTGATTTTTGTTGTCTCTACTTTTATAATGAGTTTGGTCTCCAGATAAAGATACGATGATTTTTCTTGCATTCTGAATGAAGATTTGCTACACATGAGCAGACCATACTATAGAAAAGAAAAAAAAAAGAAACTCCTTGGAAAAATAGTCCTAGATTTAAATGTAAACCTACAAATTTTTTACTATGGATACATATAGAAGGGCTTCACAGGTATTGTGATATATGGTTCAACATATGAAATAGAAATGAAAACAATTTTATTTGTTTTCCCAAGTTATTGTGATGATATATAAATCACTAGATCAGAATGCAGTACTTTAGGTATTATTCAGAATACTACCGTATCTGCTTTGTATGTTGGTGATAGATTCCATTTTCCAGATGTTCAGGCACACTCCTTCAAAAGAACTGAATCTGTTATTAGGTTTCATTGATACAAGTTGAGCATTGGTTCCTCAGTCATGGCAATGTTGTCTAAACAGAACACTTAGGCCATAGGAATTATTTGCCTGTGTACTATTCCTGCCAAAGGCTTATGGAATGCTGCCTAATTTGTGGACTGAGTTGTGGAGGAGAGGAGTGAAGTACAGTCGAGAAATTCTGAAGCAGGTAGGGGTAAGTATTGAGGTTAGGGTTTCATGCCTCAAGGATTCAGCTAAAGGCAAAAATCAGGGTGCCATATTATTTAAAAGTTCCTAATTTGTTTCAGTATGAAGTATTTCATAAGTCAACCACCTGGGAAAATAGTGAAATCAGACCTTTTAAACAACAAGATAAATCTCATGACATTTTCTGTATTACTTGCTTGTTCCTGAAGGAGAGGCCTGGTAGAAGAAACTATGAGGTTTGGCTATTGGAATCCAGTCTTCTCATTTTTGAGATGAGGAAACTGGCCAAGTAAGGGTAAAAAACTTGCCCAAGATCACACATGTAGTAAGCAGCATTTGAAACCAGGTTCTCGTCCTCTGCTACTTAGATGGCACACAAAGACCAAAAGCCCTGTGTATATACATGCTCTTTTTCTGAATCCATAATGATGAATGGTTTTTTTTGTTTGTGTTTTGGGGCTTTTTTTAGGCAATTGGGGTAAAGTGACTTGCCCAGGGTCACACAGTTAGTAAGTGCTCAAGTGTTTGGTCTGAGGTGGGATTTGAACTCAGGTCTTCCTGACTTCAAGACTGGTACTCTATACCAATCTCTATATTTCACCACCTAGCTGCCCCCATAATGATGAACTTTTGCTCCAGTGTCCCAACATTTAGTGAATTTGCTTCTTCCAGTGCATGAAATGGTATGGTGCTTTAGAAAAGGTTGCTTTCTTCCAGGAGCTGATTTACACAGTTTGATCCTACAGGAACTGAGCATAGGGAAATGTATATGAAGTGAGAATCACCAAAACTGAGCTACATTGAACTAAATTAAGAAGAAAAAAACATCTATTTCTAGGACAACAGAATCATAGAATTGTACCTTGTCAGCTATGTAGGCCAACCTTGTACTCCAATACAGAAATGTCATTTATAGCATCTGATAGATGATCATGCAGCTTCCACTTTAATACTTCCAGGTGCCCTGTTTTACTATTGGATAGCTATAATTAAAAGGAAATTTATTTTCATATATTTTTTAGCGGGCACATGACCTCATTGATCAATCAACAAGCATTTTTAAAAGCCTACTCTGTTCCAGTCTCTGTGCTAGGTCCTGGGGAAACAATACAAGGAATAAAATAACCCCTACTCCTAAAGAGCCTACATTCAAATGAAGGTGGCTACTCTTGACATTAAGATTATCCATCTTAACTCATCTTATGTGACTTACTGATTCTTTGATACTGGTGGAACATTCTGGCATTCCATCTGTTTTCCTTCATTGTTGATTCATCACTGATTTATTTTCTTTTCCAATCATACATATCTCTAATAACATCTTTTAAGTTACTTCTTGTGGGCAAGCAATCACTGCCAATATACAGTATTCTATTTGTTACCACCGTATCTAGTTTTGTTTTTTTCCTCGATTGCTTTTTGGAGTAGCTATATTTTGGGATCAACATACCTATGACTCACAGCCATATAGCATTGTTTGAGAATATTGGTGCTAGAAAGGATGAACTTTTGTAGTGGTGATCATTGTAGATTTTTTTTAGTAGATCATGATCATTGAATGTACTGAACAATTTCCTAAATGCAACCCAACCCAGTCTCTGCCTCTTATTTTTCAATTTTAGTTCTATATCTATGTATTAACTAACTAATTCAAATAGTTACTCATCCACCTGCAGGTCATAACTTGGAAATATGTATATTTTATCCATTTTATTTTTCCTGTAGGTAGATAAATCAATCTCTCCTTAGAGACTGTGAATCTCATTTAGGAAAATGAGGCAGTTGGCATAATTTCCACTAAAGATGCATCTCTAGAATGTCTCCATTACTAGACTTCATATAGGGTTCCATAATATTAGAAAACATATTTGATGATCACATGCCTCCCTATTCGGTGTTTTGATAATATTGATACTTAATGGATTGATGAGCAAAGTCATATTGCCATGTTCACATCTGATACAGAAATAGTTTCCACATTGGTAACTAGTCATTTCCTATAGGTTAAGATATAATCAACTGTGGGGAAGCTAGGTAGCACAGTGGATAGAGCACCAGTCCTGAAGTCAGGAGGACCTGGGTTCAAATCTGGCCTCAGACCAAACACTTGACACTTACTAGCTGTGTGACCCTGAGCAAGTCACTCAATCTCAATTGACTTAAAAAAAAAGATATAATCAACTGGGGCAGCTAGGTGGCACAGTGGATAGAGCACAGGCCCTGAACTCAGGAGGACCTGAGTTCAAACCCAGCTTTAGACACATAACACTTACTAGCTGTGTGACCCTGGGCAAGTCACTTAACCCCATTGCCTAGCCAAAAAATAAAATAAACAAATAAATAAATAACCAATGTATGTGCACTCACCTGTGTACGTGTGTTATTTCATGCATTCCAGGTTCATTGTCTCCTAGTACTTCTCTGCAAAAAAAAAAAAAATGCTCATGATACATGGTCAATAAGTCTTTGTGTGATATACAAAGCTTCATCTTAAGCTTTATTTTCTAGCATATTATTTCACCATCCATCAGCTTTTGGTATTGACATCATAGTATTACTATGACACTTCTAGTTAAAATAAAGGAGTATTAGTGCACTTATTCATTTAACTTGAAACATTATATTGAATTCTTCATAGAATTTCTCTATATCTCTTCCTCCCCTGAAACAGATTTTTGAAGCATAAACTGCAGTTATCTTCGTGGTGGTCTTTTGCCTTATGCACATCAAGAGCAGTGCAATCTAAGGTAACCAAGTGTCCAAGGAAACTGTGTTTATTTTTCACTTCACATGCATGATAAAACAAAATCTGCCTATTACTTCATTTGACTATAAAAGGAAAAATCGAGATCCACCTTTTCTTTTAGTTGTAATATCTTTCTGGTTTTATTATCAAAATGTCAATACTGATGCAATTAAATTCTTCTATTTAATCATTATACAAGAAACTTACATTTATTTGTAGGACCAGCAGTTAGGTTAATGTTTATAGGATATGTAAAAAACATATGAAATTTAGTATTTTCTGACCATTTTTCCATCTCTCTACCACTACTACAAACTCAAAAGGGAGCTACACAGGCCTGAAGGTCATTTATACTTGTCTGTTTGATGTATAGCTGGGGATAAAGAATTCATCACATAGTGGACAGTCTACTAGTGGTGAATCTACCCCTACTTCTCCAGGTTGGTCCCTCAAATGGATATTCATTACTAGAAGCTTTTTTTCTCCCAAGAATGACAGAAACTGTCATACCCAGAACTTCACTGATCAAGAACCCAAGGTCATCTTCATGCCATATTGAATTATCAGAGTAGGATTGTTGTGGATCTTTGATAATGATGACATTCTCAATAAAAATAATATATGAATCCATTGTATAAAAATTCAATTGTAAACATTTTCTAGAATTCTAATTTTTTTTACTATTGCTCTAATTGTACTTATTTTCAAGTTTATAAAAATAACTAACAAAATTTTTTACTTATGAAGCTTGCATATAATCAAAATTCTTTGTGGAGTTGCTAATCCTATAGTAGCTCATACTAAAATAGAAAGGCTATGTTTTAATTATTTGATTTATCATTGCTGTTTATTCAAATGTTTTCAAAATGATCTGGCTATATATGAAAAAAGAAAATTCTCTTATCTGTCTCATTTTGCAGTAGATCCATAAATGGTCCAAGTGAAACCATTCAATAGAATAGTAAGAATTCAGTAAAATGACAAACAACTTCTGACAAAAATATTTTATGTCTTCTAGATATTAAATTTTGTGAATAACTCAAAATTAGCTAGTAATAGAAAAATATATTCAGATGCTACATTTTTACCACATGTTTTATATAACAGCTAATTCTTCATACATGCATATACATGCACATATGCATATGCATATTATTATAACACCATGTCGCACAGGGATAAATACAATATTCGTTGTTTGTTGTGTGTCTTTTTAAAAGGATATAATTGCAATTACTATATAAATAGAGGAAATTATTTCACTAACAGTATATACCTCAATCTATGACAATTTATAAGATTGTGTTCTACTTCACCATACTTTTCTTCACCATTCTCCTCTAATAGCCATGGGGCCTTGCAATAGTATATTGACTCTTTTACATAGTAATAAGCTTGCTACAATTTAGAGCCATGTAATAATATAAGAGAACCTTTAGTTTTTGGCTCACCAATACTTTTATGTTTCTAGTAATAGTAAAGGATGAGCCATCAAAGCATCTGTGAATAAAGGAATTGTGTGCTCACCAATTATGACACAGCAAATGTAACTAGTAGATACTAGCCTTCTCCTACAGTAGAGATGGGAAACCTATAGGCTTGAGGAACCTTCACAGAACAAATCCTCTTGATAAAAGGATTTGTTCTGTAAAACTTGGACTCAGTCCAAAGGCCACAGGCTAGGACCTAGAAGGCCACATGTGTCCTCAAGGTCACGGGTTTACCACCTCTGCGCTACACCAATGCTGTCAAACTCAAATAGAAACAGGGCTATTAAACCATATATATGAATCTTAAGAGTGTATATTGATAAGAAAATCATATATTTATATATATTTTATTATATTTTTATTTTATTTTTATATTTTAATTTTATATATATATTTAAATTTTGTTACATATTTACTAATTACAATTTAATTTGGTTCAGGCCATAGGGAATGTGGCAAGCCTCATGTACCCTTGGGTGGCTTTTTTGACACCTCTGCCCTACATTTATTACTTTACTCTCTAATCTTCTCACTCATCTAAACCAAACACACACACACACACACACACACACACACACACACACACACATCCAATGCATCAACAAAGACCACAGATTCCTTTTTTTCCCCAAAATTTCTTTTGTATCTAATTTTATTCTGTTTTCCAATTTTCTACTCTCAGTATCTCAAGTAGTCCTTTCCACTAATACCCCTGCCTCCAGCCTTTCCCCAGTCTAACAAATCTTTATGCACAGGGGCTAGAATACTCTTCCTCAAACTCATACTACCCTGTTCCTACTCAAGAACCTATATGAACCTCATGTGATGGTGCATTGCTGAAACCCCTGCTGCTTGAGAGGCTCTCAAATTCAGAAGTTCTGAGCTGTTGTAGGGCTAAAGCCTTTTGGAAACAAATAATAAGTCAGGGTGTAGAAGAGTAAAGGAAGGAAGCACCAGCCTGCCTAAGGAGGAGACAATCAGCTCAGGTCATAAATAAAGCAGTTTCCATGATATTTAGCATTAGGGTCATGCCAGCCTGGGTAAAATAGCGAACCCTAATCTCAATAAATAGACAGATGGATAAATATGACAGAGACAGAGACAGAGACAGAGACAATACAGATAAAAAGGATAGATGATAGAGATGATAGATAGATAAATACAAAGACAGATAAGAGCCTACCTGCAGCCTTGAGGCCAAATGTGGACTTCTAGGTCCTTGGGTGTTACCTTTTGACTGAGTCCAAGTTTTACAGAATAAAGGCTTTTATTAAGGAGATTTGTTCTGTGAAGTTTAGATTCAGTCAAAGGATTGCACTTGAGGACCTAATGAGTTACATGTGGCCTCAAGGCCGCAGGTTACCCACCCCTGGCCTACGTGAATCTAATAATCAAAAGGCTTCATTAATATCCTGCCAAATCACTCACCTTATCTCTCATTATAATCCTACACAGAACTTTCACACTAATCAAATTAATATTTATCATCCCCTGAATATAACTTGCATATTCTAGATATTATTTTCTCCACCAATGACTTTCCATGGGCCCTGTATTATCATTAATAATAATAACTAATATTTATGTATTGCATACTATGTGCCAGACACTGTGCTGAACACTTTAAAATATTATCTCATTTTATCCTCACAACAATAGGAAGGTACTATTGTCATCTCTATTTTACAGATGAGGAAACTGAGACAAAAAGAGAATAAATGACTTGCCCGGGATAAATTTCTAATGACAAATTTGAACTCAAGACTTCCTGACTCCAGTCCTGGCATTCTATGAACAATGCCACCTTGTTGCCTTTAATAGGACTTACATATTATAATAATTACATTATTATTAAGGATATAATAATAATTGCTATGATAAATAAAATTATATTTTTAAATATAATAACAGTGATTGTGATGATGAGTTAAGTAAAAAATTACCTATTTCAAAAGCCTTCCACAATTGATCCCACTTTTAATATCTTATCAACTCAATAACTTATCATTTGTATACCACCATTACATTAATCCAAACTTATTGATAAATAGATTTTTCATTAGATCATAGCAA
The DNA here is from genome assembly GCF_900497805.2 of Vombatus ursinus. Lineage (NCBI taxonomy): Eukaryota > Metazoa > Chordata > Mammalia > Diprotodontia > Vombatidae > Vombatus > Vombatus ursinus. The sequence goes on along the minus strand of NW_020954572.1, from coordinate 7,043,272 downwards.
AATGATCTAGAGCTGGAAGGGGCCTCAGAGAATGTCAGTTAAATTACTCATTTTACTGATAAAGAAATCAAGGCCCTGGTGGGTTAAGTTACTTCTCATAGATTATACAAATAGTAAGTGTCAAGGGAAGAATTTCATCCTGAGTCCTCTTATGCCAGAGCCAGTACTTATTCTGTTTAGTGCATTTATGATAGTCTATAATTGTTTCCAGGGTGCACAATTAGAATAGTAATTTTAAACAAAGATATAACCCATTATTTCTTCTGTATCATTCCCAAGGACCTAGGACAGTGCTTATACCCTGGAGTTGTCTAATACAGGTTATTAAAGAAAAAATAGTAAATAATGTGAATTGGTGAAAATGTGACCAGGCATGTTTCTTAATTGACTGTAAGACTTTATATATAATGATTTAATAATGTAACATTCAAGTACATATTACTTTCATCAGTATATATGAATATGGACACTGAAATATATATTTTATAAGAATTATTGAGGAAGATGGAGCCAAGATTGCAGAGTAAAAACAGTGACTTGCTTGAGCTCTCCCCCAAATCCCTCCAAATATCTATAAAAATGACTCTAAACAAATTCTAAAGGAACAGAACCCACAAAAAGACAGAGTGAAACAAATTTCCAGCCCAAGACAATATGGATGGTTGATCAGAAAGGTATATGGCACTGAGTGGGGAGAGGAACACAGTTCAGCGTGGGCACATAGGCAAAACAGATCTCAGTGAACCTGGAGCGGGCATCAGAGGACTGAATCATGGGCAGCTGTGGCAGTTTCCAGACTTCTCAACTCACAAAGGCCAAAGACTACTTAAAAGGTCAGTAGGAAAAGTCTGTGACTGTGGTGAGAGAGAAGCTTGGGCCCAGCCCTGGTCCCCAGGCTGGGCCCCGGGACAGCAGCTGCTTCTTGAACTTCTGGACTGAGAGGAATTTGGGTGGCTGATCAGAGGGGGACTGCAGGGAAGTGCAGGATTCTCTTGCTTTGCCCATAATTGTATCTAAGTCACAGTTCTACGTGGCAGTCCTGGGGTGAGAAGGAGTGCTGGTATGGTGGATCTTGTAGTGGTGGTGAAGAAGAAATCCTCCTCACAGTTCCAAGGCAGAAAAGAGTGTTTGCAGTCATTCATAGACCAGAGCACAGGCAAGGAAAGGAGTTAACACCTTGCACCTTATCATATCACCATGGAAGAACTGAAAATTTACAGGTCCCTAGAAATATCTCTGAAAATAGCTGCATAAAACCCCCACAACTTGGGACAGTACATTCTCCACACTGGAAGCAGACTTCTACCTTAACAAAGAGTTTTAAACTCAAGTAATTGTCTGGGATCATGAGCAAACCCCACAAAAAAGAGTCAGACCATAGAATCTTTCTTTGTTGACAAAGATCAAAACATACAACCAGAAGCAGACAACAAAGTCAAAGCTCCTACATCCAAAGTCTCCAAGAAAAATATAAATCGGTCCCAGGCCATGGAAGAGCTCAAAAAGTATTTTTGAGAAACAAGTAAGAGAAGTAGAGGAAAAACTGGGAAGAGAAATGAGAGTGATGCAAGAAAATCATGAAAAACAAGTCAACAGCTTGCTAAAGGAGACCCAAAAAATACTGAAGAAAATAACACCTTAAAAAATAGCCTAACTCAAATGGCAAAAAAGGTCCAAAAAGCCAATGAGGAGAAGGATGCCTAAAAAGCAAAATTGGCCAAATGGAAAAGGAAGTCCAAAAGCTTACTGAAGAAAATACTTCCTTAAAAATTAGAATGGAGAAATTGGAAGCTAGTAACTTTATGAGAAATCAAGACAATGCAAAAAAAAAATCAAAAGAATGAAAAAAATAAAAAACAATGTGAAATATCTCATTGGAAAAACAACTAACCTGGAAAACAGATCCAGGAGAGACAATTTAAAAATTATTGGACTATCTGAAAGTCACAATCAAAAAAAGAGCCTAGACATCATCTTTGAAGAAATGATCAAGGAAAACTGCCCTGATATGTTAGAACCGGAGGGCAAAATAGAAATTGAAAGAATCCACCCATCACCTCCTGAAAGAGATCCCCAAAGGAAAACTCTTAGGAATATTGTAGCTAAATTCCAGAGTTCCCAGGTCAAGGAGAAAATATTGCAAGGAGACAGAAAGAAACAATTCAAGTATTGTGGAAACACAATCAGGATAACACAAATTTAGCAGCTTTTACATTAAGGGACCACAGGGCTTGGAGTATAATATTTCAGAGGGCAAAGGAGATAGGATTACAACCAAGAATCACCTACCTAGCAAAACTGAGTATAATCCTTCAGGGGATTAAATGGATATTCAGTGAAATAGAGGACTTTCAAGAATTCTTGATGAGAAGACCAGAGCTGAAATAGAAAATTTGGCTTTTAAATACAAGACTCAAGTGAAAAATAAAGAGGTAAACAGGAAAGAGAAATCATAAGAAACTTATCAAAGTTGAACTGTTTACATTCCTGCATGGAAAGATGATATTTGTAACTCATGAGACCTTTGTAGCTGGCGGGAAAATTTATATACGTGTGTGTGTGTGTGTGTGTGTGTGTGTGTACTGTTAATTTGGTTTTCTTCTTTCTTTTTTTAAATCAAGTTAGCCAATGGTTTATCTCTATTTTTGGTTTGTTCATAAAATCAGCTCCTAATTTTATTTATTAGTTCAATGGTTTTCTTACTTTCAATTTTATTAGCCTCCCATTAAACTTTCATGATTTCCAAGTTGGTGTTTAATTGGGAATTTAAAATTTATTTTTTTTCCTAGAATTTTTTTTTAGTTGCATTCCCAATTCATTGATCTGATCTTTCTCTATTTTGTTGATTAAGCATTTAAAGATACAAAATTTTTCCTAAGCACTGCTTTGGCTGAATCCTAATAGTTTTGCAGAATTGTCTCATTTTTGTCATTCTCTTTAATGAAATTATTGATGGTTTTCATAATTTGTTTTTTGACTCACTCATACTTTAGGATTAGATTATTTAGCTTAGAATTAATTTTTAATCTATATTTCCATGATCCTTTATTGAAATCAGTTTTTATTGTGTTATGCTATGAAAAGGATGCATTCATTATTTCTGATTATCTGCAGTTGGTTGTAAAGTTTTTATGCTTTGATATATGGTCAATTCTTGTGAAGGTGCCATATACATCAGAGAAAAAGGTAAACTCCCTTTTATTCCCATTCAAATTTTTACAGAGGTCTAATGTATCTAATTTTTTTTTCTAAAATTCCAGTCATCCCCTTAACATTTTTTTCTCATTTATGGTTAGATTTATCTAGTTCTGAGAGAAGAATGTTGTGGTCCTCCATTTAGCATACTTTTGCTATATGTTTCCACCTGTGATTTGTTTAACATTTCCTTTAAGAATTTGGATGCTATACTATTTGTTACACATATGTTTAGTATTGATAAAACTTCACTGTCTATGGTACTTTTTAGCATAATGTAAACTACACTATTAAACTATACTATGCTATATTACTTCATTGTCTATGGTACTTTTTGTCATAATATTTCCCTGCTTAGCTCTTTTAATTAGATCTAATTTAGTTTTTACTTTGTCTGAGATCATGATGGTTACCCCTGCTTTTTTTTTTCCTTCAGGTGAAGCAAAAAAGATTCTGCCCTTTCCTTCCACTGTAAAAGCTCTTCCTTTCAAGCCTCTTTTATGTGAGATAACTTTCTCTAACCTACTTCTTCCAGTGCATTCCTCTTTCTTACCCATTAATTTTATTGTTTTGAAAGCATTCCATCATATTCAACTCACGCCCATACCCTCTGTCATGTTCATACTCCTTCTAACTGCTCCAATAATGATAAAGTTGTTAGGAGTTAGAAATATTACCTTTCAGTCTAGTAATGTAAACAGTTTAACCTTATTGAATCCCTTATGATTTCTCTTTCCTGTTTACCTTTTTTTATGCTGCTCTTGAGTATTGTATTTGAAAATCAAATTTTCTATTCTGCTCTCATCTTTTCATTAGGAATACTTGAAAATCTTCAGCTTCATTAAATGTACACTTTTTGCCTAGAAGGATTATACTCAGTTTTGCTGGGCAGACAATTTTTGGTTTTAATCCTAGCTCCTTTGCCTTCTAGAATATCATATTTCAAGTCCTCTGATCCTTTAATGTTGAAGCCACTAAATCTTGTGTTATCTTAACTGTGGCTCCATGCTATTTGAATTGCTTCTTTCTGGCTGCCTGCAATATTTTCACCTTGACCAAGGAGTGCTGTAATTTGGTTACAATATTCCTCGGAGTTTTCATTTTAGGATCTCTTTCAGAAGGTGATTGGTGGATTCTTATCTCTATTTTACCCTCTGGTTCTAGAATATCAGGGCAGTTTTCCTTGATAATTTCTTGAAAGATGATGTCTAGACTCTTTTTTTAATCATGTCTTTCTGATAGTCAAATAATTTTTAAATTATTTCTCCTCTATTTATTTTCTATGTCATTTTCCCCCAAATAGTTATTCTACATTTTCTTCATTTTTTTTCTTCTTTTGATTTTGTTTCATTGTTTCTTAATATCTCATGGAGCCATTAGCTTCAACTTCTACAATTCTAATTGTTAAGGAATTATTTTCTTCTTTGAGTCTTTGTACCTCTTTTTCCACTTGACCAATTCTGCTTTTTAAGTAATTTTTTCTCTTTAGTGGATTTTTTGTCTCTTTTATTATTTGGCTAATTCTGTTTTTGTTTGTGTTTTTTTTTTAAGGTATTATTTTCTTAAGTATTTTTTGTGGCTCTTTTACCAAGCTATTGACTCTCTTTTCATAATTTTCTTGCATCATTCCCATTTCTTTTCCCAATTTTTCTCTACCTTTTTTATTTGCTTTTTAAAATCCTTTTTGAGCTCTTCTAGGAATTCTTCTGAGGTTTGTGTCCAATAAACATTTTTTTTTCCTTTGAGGTTTTACATGTAGTTGTTTTGAATTTGTTGTCTTCTTCTGACTTTGTGTTTTGAACTTCCCTATCACCACAGTAACTTTCTGTGGTCAGGTTCTTTTTATGTTGTTTCCTCATTTTCCCAATATATTTCTTGACTTTAAATTTTACGCTAAAGTTGGACTCTGCTCCCAGGGTAGAGGGGACACTATCCCAAGATTCATGTTTTTTGTGCTGCTGTTTTCAAAGCTAATTCTGTGGGTCTACTAGTTCACTTCTTTCAAGGTGGTATGATCTAAGGAGAACCATGGTCACTCCTCTCCTGGTCTGTGCTCTAGCCTGTGAGCAACCACAAGTACTATTCTCTGCCTTGGAACTCTACCCTGATCCCCTTTGACCATAAGCACCCTCACTCTTTATGGCCCTGGACAAGTAATTTGGGCCTCTGCTCTCCTGTGGCCACAATCATTAGTGTTCCTTTCTGCCTTTGACCTAACATCAAGGCCTCTGATCCCTTATGAGAGACTGCAAGCACTCTTTTCTGCCCTGGAACTGTGACCAGGGTCACTTCCCCTTTGAGGCCACAAGCACTAGTACACTAATATTCCTTTGTGCCCAAGGACTGATACCTGGAACTGAGCATGGCCAATGCAACAAGGTCCTGCAACCAGTGCCAATAAAGGGCCCCCTCTATTCTCCTTATGATCAGTTGTCTGACATCTTCTGTGGGCTGAGAGCTTCTGAAGCTGCTGTTGCTTGGTGATGCAGTCACCTCTAAGGCCTGTAGCTGGTTTCCTGGTGTGCAGCCTATGCTGCAGTGTGCTCTAGGCCTGACCCCAACCTTGGTGAGAAAGATCTTTCCTGCCATGCTTCTAAGTTGTCTTAATCCAGATAATTGTCTCACTCCAACCTTTACCTAGTTCTCCTCCAGAATTCAAATTCAAATTGAGGCCTTATTTTAAAGTTGTTTGGAGAGTAATTTGGGAGAGTTCAGGAGAGTTCCTGCCTTTACTCTGATATCTTGATCCTCTTATCACTATTTTTGGTGAAAAAAAATCCCAAATATCAAATAAATGCTCATCAATTGAGGAATTATGATACACAAATATAATGGAATACTACTTCACTGGAAAAATATGAGTATGATTAATACAGAGAGGTATGAGAAGACATAACAGATGGAAAACAAAGTAAGCAGAATCAGGGAATCAATATAGCCAATGATTACAACTATGTAAATTGGAAGAATGTTAGTAACAAAGCAATTGAAACTAATTACAATGAAATTTATGACTCATCACATCCCCAGAGAAAAGATATAAGAACACAGCTTTCCCACTTCTCCACAGAGGTTTCAGGAGCTATGGGTGGGGAACTCTGCATACAGCATCAGATACACTTGATATGTTGGTTGGTTTTGCTGAACTACTTTATGTTCTCTTTTTTCCCCATTATTTGTTGGTTCTTTTAAGGGATATAATAGCCTAGAATTAAACACTGGATTTGATGTCAGGAAGACCTGAGTTCAAATATTGCCTCAGAAACTTATTAGCTTTGTGATAACTGAGCAATTCATTTAACATTTCTGAGTCTCAATTTCTTCATCTGTAAGATGAGGGAATTGAACCCCTTAATGCCTTTAATAAGATCCCTTCAAGCTCTAAATCTTTGATCCTATGATCCTATAAGAGGGAAGAGGATAGATACACTAGGAAAAGTAAATGATGCAGAAACAAAGGTATCAATAATTTTTAAAGAAAATAATAATGCAAATCATTTGAGAGATACATTTAATGTATTTTTCCATTGATACTTAGTAGCTCTTGATAGTCTATAACATGATAGCTTGAGGAGATATTTTCCATTTACCGTTCTTTTGTATTTGCCATGTTCCTCATCTTTATCCTAATAATATTTTTTCAGAACCTCCCAACTACAAGAACAGGTGGAGTAATATAAAAATGAACTGTCCATGTGGGGCTGCCTAAAGATAAAAGAGAAAATTCTAATCTATATACACATCTTCACCAATTGCAGTAATAGGAGAGACAAAATTGCCATGAGTTTCTCTCACCATTCAGTGTTCAAAGCAATTTTTAACAAAACAATAATCTATACCTGGGAATGTCATCTTTCATAGCAGAGAAGACAAAGCAAATTGTTCCTAAATTTCAATAATTTTATTCTCTGCATGAATAAAACACAAGGTGACATAATGCTGATGTCTCTGACTAAAATTAGGTAGGGCTATCCAGAATACATTTTTTTTTCTAACTCCCCTTCAACTTTTCTTCCTGAGCAGGAGAAACCACTGAAATGCTAAACTGAGTTTGAATACTGTGGCATTTATTTCCTAATTCAGAAGTCAACTGTTCCAATGATTTGGAAAAGCCTAAAAATTGTTTTCCTCCTAAGCAATCTGAGCCTGCTTTAAAGGCAAGGTTATCCTCAGCAAGGATCTGAGAAGTGGCAATTAGCCTTTCAACACTCCTCTTTCCAGTGCACAGCTAACTGATGGATTGTGCACCAGTTCTGTGCATCACTGGTTTTATTTTGCTTCAGTCTGTTGTGTTTCTTTCTCTTGCTGAAAACAGGTGTAAAAACCTTTGTAAGTCTCTTGAGTATTTATAAGGGATGACAGGCTCATCTAAGATTTAATTCCAAATCTCACAAGTTGATGATATTGTTAAAGATAAAACTGCCCATTATGCAGTTACACTGTGATGAATATCTCCACCAGGAGTCAGCTAGCTTTCCCTCAGGACATTCTCAACATAGGTCAGTTTTATTCAATCCACCTCACTGAAAGAGAGAATAAGAGGTTAAATGAATTGCTAAAAATCAGAATAACTTCTCAGAAGCAATTGAGTTCCAAAGTCAGAGTTTCCCATTCCTGGTTTCAGAGTTTAAATTAGGTGGGGTTTCCTTAGTAGATGCATAACTAGGAATTATTTCTTTCAAGGTGTATCTGACTGGAAAAGGATTTGGGCACAAAAATGATATCCACTCAGTAGTGTGCTGATAAATGTTTAACAGTAGGCTCCCCCCAAAAAAAGGTATACATGACATGCTTTTTAAGAGCTTAATTTGCAGGAGGCAGGGGGAGCCAATACGATGGAATACAAGCAGTGACTTGCTTGAACTCTCTCCCAAACTTCTCCAAATACCTGTAAAAAAAATGGCTCTAAACAAATTCTAAAGCAGCAGAACCCACAAAAGGACAGAGTGAAACAAATGTACAGTTCAAGACAGCCTGGATGGTTGATCAGAAAGGTATATCACATCAGGATCGGAGAGGAGTGCAGTTTGGTGTGGGCATGAGGCAAAACAGGCCTCAGTGAACCTGGAGCAGGCCTCAGAGGACTGAATCACAGGTAGTTGTGGTGGTTTTCAGACCTCTCAACCCACTAACACCAAAGACAACTTAGAAGGTCAGTGGGAAAAGTCTGTAACTGAGGTGAGAGAGGGAAGCTTGGTCCCAGCCCCAGTCCCAGAGCCTGGCCTGAAAGTGGCCAGGCAGCAGTGGCTGGCTCCACAGCTTCCAGCCCACAGACTGAGGGGAAATTGGGTGACTGATGAGAGGGGGACTGCAGGGATCTCTTTACTAGTGCTAAGGCAGTAATCTCTTGCTTTGCCCTGCTTGGATCTGGGTCACAGTTCTGGGTGGCAGTCCTGGGGTGAGCAGGAGTGCTGGCATGGTGAAGCTTGTAGTGGTGGTGGAGAGAAAATACTCCTCACAGTTCCAAGGCAGAAAAGAATGCTTGCAGTCACTCAAAGAACAGAGCATAGACCAGGAAAGGAGTAAACACCTCACCTCTTCTCATAACTTTGAAGAACTGAAAATTTACAGGTCCCTAGAAGTACCGCTGAAAACAGCTGCACAAAACCCCCACAGCTTGAGACAGTACATTCTCCACACTGGAAGCAGACTTCTACCTTAACAAAGAGTTTTAAACTCAAGTAATTGCCTGGGATCATGAACAAACCTCGCAAAAAAAAAGTCAGACCATAAAATCTTTCTTTGTTGACAAAGAAGACCAAAACATACAACCAGAAGAAGACAAAAAAGTCAAAGCTCCCACGTCCAAAGCCTCCAAGAAAAATATGAATTGCTCCCAGGTCATGGAAGAGCTCAAAAAGGTTTTTGAAAAAAAAGTAAGAGAAGTAGAGGAAAATCTTGGAAGAGAAATGAGAGTGATGCAAGAAAGTCATGAAAACAAGTCAACAGTTTGCTAAAGGAGACCCAAAAAATACTGAAGAAAATAACATCTTTAAAAATAGCCTAACCCAAATGGTAAAAGAGGTCTAAAAAGCCAATGAGGAGAAGAATGCCCTAAAAAGCAAAATTGGCCAAATAGAAAAGAAAGTCCAAAAGCTTACTGAAGAAAATACTTCCTTAAAAATTAGAATAGATCAATTGGAAGCTAGTGACTTTATGAGAAATCAAGACACTGTAAAACATATCCAAAAGAATGAAAAAATAGAAAAATAATGTGAAATATCTCATTGGTAAAACAACTGACCTGGAAAATAGATCCAGGAGAGAGAATTTAAAAAGTATTGGACTATCTGAAAATCATGATCAAAAGAAGAATCTAGACATCATCTTTCAAGAAATTATCAAGGAAAACTGCCCTGATATGTTAGAACCGGAGGGCAAAATAGAAATGGAAAGAAAGAGATCCCCAAAGGAAAACTCCTAGGAATATTGCAGCCAAATTCCAGAATTCCCAGGTCAAGGAGAAAATATTGCAAGCAACCAGAAAGAAACAATTCAAGTATTGTGGAAATACAATCAAGATATCACAAGATTTAGCAACTTCTACATTAAGAGACTGCAAGGCACGGAATATAATATTCTGGAGGTCAAAGGAGCTAGAATTACAACCAAGAATCACCTACACAGCAATACTGAGTGTAATCTTTCAGGGGAAATATGAACATTCAGTGAAATAAAGGACTTTCAAGCATTCTTGATGAAAAGATCAGAACTGAATAGAAAATTTGACTTTCAAATACAAGACTCAAGGGAAACATGAAGAGGGAAACAAGAAAGAGAAATCATAAAAGACTTATTAAAGCTGAACTGTTTACATTTTTGCATTGAAAGATAATATTTTCAACTCATGAGACTTTTGTCAGTATTAGGGTAGTTGGAGGGAAAATATTGTATGTATGTATGTATGTAGATAGATAGATAGAGGGCACAGGGTGAGTTGAAGATGAAAGGATGATATCTGGAGAACAAAATTAAGGAGAGAGGATTATACTGGGAGAAGGAGAAAGGGAGAGGTAGAATGGGGTAAATTATCTCACATAAAACTGACAAGAAAAGGCTTTTACAGTGGAGGCGAAGTGAGGGAAGGTGAGAGGGAATGAGTGAATCTTATTTTCGTAGGATTTGACTTAAGGAGGCAATAACATACACACTTAATTGGGTATGGAAATCTACCTTACCCTATAGGAAAATAGGGGGGGAGGGGAGAAGAGAACAGGGGGATGATAGAGGGGAGGGCAGATTGGGGGAGGGGGTAATCAGAAGCAAACACTTCTGCGGAGGGACTGGGTCAAGAGAGAATAGAATAAATGAGGGGCAGGGTAGGATTAAGGAAAATATAGTTAGTTTTTCACAACATGACTACTATGGAAGTGTTTTGCATAATTACACATGTATAACCTGTATTGAGTTGCTTGCCTTTTCAATGAGGGTGGGTGGGGAGGGAGGAAGGGAGAAAATTTGGAACCCAAAGTTTTAAAAACATATGTTAAAAAAATTGCTTTCACATGCAACTGGAAAATAAGAAATACAGGAAATGGGGTATAGAAATCTATCTTGCCTTGCAGGAAAATAGAAAGGAAAGGGGATAAGAGAAAGGGGAGGAGAGATAGAAGGGAAGACAGATTAGGGGAAGGGGTATTCAGAATGCATGCCATTGTGGGATGGGGGAGGGGCAAGATGGAGAGAAAATTTGGAACTCAAAATCTTGTGGAAGTGAATGTTGAAAAGTAAAAAAAAATTTAAAAAAGAAAAAAATAAGCTATACATAATAGATTCACAGTTTAATCCTATTTTTCTATTCTCTGTATAAGGAAATATTGATGTGTTTATGTTTGTCAAATTCATAATAATAAAAAAGAACATTTAAAAAAAGTTTAATTTGCAATATTAAATTTTCTCCATCACTGTCTTAAGTCTAAATTGTTAATAAAACAAATCAAGCCCTGACTTGTAATATTTGCTGATTTCTGAGATATATGTATATATATGGTACCTGAATTCCTCAAATGCATAAGTGAGCAAAGAGTTGGGCAAATGGCTGGTGACAAAATGGCTGACAAGGTAAGCATAATGGTGATGCATACTCCCTGCCAGGTTGATGTCCTGGTATAAGGCCCCATTTATCCCAGTCTAGCTCTGACTCTGCTTCCCAGAGTTCCAGTAGATTTTATTTATTTTTCTTTCAGTCAAATATGACCCTTGGCCAGTATGAAAGGCAGAATTGATTGATTTTTTTTTCCTTTTATGACATCCTTAATTAATACCAGTTATTCCACTAAATTAAGCATGTACAATGTACAGTTGCAAGTTTTCTGTTTGCTACCACATTCAGCCAATAGGACAAAAAGTACAAATTGTGCACCACCAATTCAAAGAATGTTAATAACTGTTACCAATACACCAACAATTTACAGTTAAACAAAGTGCTTTACCTATAGGTGCAAGGAAATACTTGTTGATTTGAATTAAATTATCTCAAATCCTGGCTCATCCATCAAATTCTAGCTTATCCATAAAACTTTGACTTAGAGTCAGAGGACCTGTAATCAAATTTTAGTTCTATCATTTGCCAGTTGTGTGACTTCAGGCAAGCCATTTGATCTTTCCAGACCTCAGTTTCCTCACTAATAGAACTACTCAGTCAATCAATAAATATTTACTAAGAGCCTACTATGTCAGGTACTGTGCCAAGTACTGGGGATACAAAAATAAGCAAAAAACAGTCTCTGCCTCAAGAAGCTTACAGTTTAAAGGGGGAGGGGAGACAACAAGCAAACAAATATATACAAACAAGCTATGTACAAGATAAATAGGAAATAATTTATAGAAGGAAGGCACTAGAATTAAGAGGGATTGGTAATGGCTTCCTATAGATTATGGAATGTTAGTTGGGAATTAAAAGAATCCAGTAAAGCCACTAGGAAGAGATAAAGGGAGAAAGCATTCCAGGCAGTGGGGACAGGAAAAGCCCAGAGCTGATATAGAGTATCTTATTTATAGACTGAATGACTTCTAAGATGCATATTTTACTCTACAATCTTATGATCTCCTGACTGATTCAATGGCCAGCCCATCTATCTGCATTTCATAGCCTGGGATTTCAGTGCACCAATGTTCCCCCGTAGAGTCATCTTTTCCAGATGTAGACTGATTTGAGGAGGAGCATAAGGATATAGTCTTCCCAAATCAGTCTCTCTCCATGAACAGCTAAAGAGCCTGAAATTCCTAACATTATAGTTTAGACTATTGCTTCCAAAATGACATGGTTAAAATATTCAAATACTCAAATGGATCTCTGATTTGATTGATTTGGATATGTTCCCCAGGCACACAGATAGCAATACATTCATTCTTGCTCATCCTGTAGCATCCTTCAAATTGTCTTTCAAATATATTTATACAAATGAATTCCCCACTTCCCCTACCACCAAAAAATATGCATTCACTAACACGTGAATTAATGAATGAAATGAATTGCTGTCACCTTTGAGCTTGTGTAAGACTTTGCATCTCTTCCTATTATTAAGCTTAAAGAGCATAGTGGGTAGTACACAGGGCTTTCTACTAGTCTAAAAGGAATAAGAAGGAACAAACTCCAATTTCTTTATCTTTTCCTTTCCTTGTACTAGCATAAAATGTTAGGAAAGAGTATAAGTTATATCTTCACCCCCTCTCAACTCTTGTTATTGAGTGATGGAAGGGACTAAGAGGCTAACTAGTCCAAGACATCCTGGAATAAGGATACCCTCTAAGATATGGCCAATAATCAGTCACTCAGCCTTTAGCTGAAGATCTCCAGGGAGGGAGCTACTGTTTAAGTAGCTCATTCCAATGTTGGATAGTTTTAATTACTAGAAAGTTTTACCTTTCATCAAGACTAAACATACCTCTTTTATAATTGTGCCCATTCATCCTAGTCCTACTCTTGGGGGCCAGGCAGAGTAAGCTGAATGCTTCTGCCACATGAAATTCAAATATTTGAAGACAACAGTCCTCCTGAGTCTTCTCTTCTCTGGACTAAGAAGCTCTATGTCTTTAACGAACATTCATATTGGTACCACCTGGAGACTGTACACCATCCTGGTGGCCTGCTTCAGGATGTTCTTAATGTAGTTCATAAAATGGGACACCCATCACTAAACAGGATGCTAAAGATATGATTGGACCAGGGAAGAGCACGGCAGGTCTATCACTTTCCTAGTCATGAAAGTTCTGCCTCTCTTAATGCAGCCTAAATTTTATTCTGAATTTTATCTAACACAACATATTTTGAATCATTTCAAGAATGAAGTCCATTAAAGTTTTCAAATATTTTTCAGATGATCTTCTATCTAATCAGGCTTCACATGTCTTATGTATGTGAAATGGCTTTTTTTGATGGCCAGCTAGGTGGTACAGTAGATAGGAGCAGGGACTTTGAAGTCAAGAGGACCTGAGTTCAAACACTTAATAGCTATGTGTCCCTGGGCAAGTCACTTAACCCCAATTGTCTCAAAAAGAAAAAAAAAATTGCTTTTTTGAACTTATGGAAAACTATATCTCTTCCTACTATTAAGCAGCTAGGTAGCAAATTGAATAGCATGTGAGGTCTGTACTCAAGAAGACCTGAATCCAAATCCAGCCTCAGATATTTAATTTACTAGCCATAAGACCATGGGTAAGTCACTTAACCTGTCTGTCTCAGTTTTCTCAACTGTAAAATTGATGTAATAAAAGCACCTACCTCAAAGAGTTGTCATGAGGACCAAATGAGGTATTTATAAAGCACTTAGCACAATGCCTGGCATATAGTAGATGCTTAATAAATGATTATTTCCTTCCTGTTTTATCTCAGCTTATTACATAAGGTCCAAATTCTTGCTCATCAAAATCATTTCAAATTCTGACTATGTCAGGTAATTATGTTAGCTATCCCATCCTAGCTTTTGTGTCATCTGTAAAGTTGATGATAATGTCGGCTATGCCTTTACCATGTCTCTACAAAAATTATATATAGTGAAGGGCTAAGCACTTCCCTGGGGCACTTCACAGGCATCCTTCTAACCTGACCTCAAACTAGTAAATCTTTGTGTTCAGCCACTTAAATAAATATGAATTTATTTCTGCAGTATTGTCTAGCCCACATCTCTCCATCTTTTCTAAAAGAAGAGTATATAGACACTTGGTTATTACCTTTGCTTTATCCTTTGGAATTTGGAGAAGATGGCTTCTGAGATCCTGTCTAACTCTAGATTTATGGTCTTACATGTATACTCCACCTTGGGTGTCTTAGTTGTAGTTGCAACAACAACAAATGTGTACTCTGTATTCTGTGCCTTAGGGAAAATATAATTAGAAATTGTATTTATTGTCTATATAACTTCCATACACTTGTCAATATTTTGAAAGGTTATATGTTGCATTTGAAATCTAGACAAATTCTATCTATTGCATTACCCTCATCTACCAGTTTCATAAGCACAGGTGATATATTTTTCATGAAGCTATACTGATTCTCTGCAACTTTTGGTTTTTCTTGAAATTTTTATTCACATTTTCTTTAACAATAAGCTAGGTAGCACAGTAAATAAAGTATTGGACTTGGAGTCAGGAAAAGTGGTTCAGACACTTTCTGTCCATGTGATCTTGGGAAACTTCAGCTCAGTTTCTGCATCTGTAAAATGGGAATAGCATTTATCATCTCACCTGTGGCTCCAAGAAGCTGTATCATGTGCAGCAGCCACACCCCAGTAAAATTGTTTTGGAAGCTGGGCTAAACCAGGTTGAGGGTAACTGACAGCTCTCAAACCCACCTGTGAGTTAGAGAGGTGTCTACCCCAAGCAAATGAAGACTTCACCTGATGGAATGGGCAGATGAGAACAATTTGCTCCAAAGTCATGAAGGCAGCTGAAGCGGATGCTGTGGAGCACTTAGAGCTTGGCAGGCAATGAAGATGCCAAGATCATCCACTACATCCCAAGCCATCACCAGTCTTCTTGACTTTTGTCTTGACACTGGACTTTGATGACTCTGGAAGAGAGTGAAGCTTACAATTTTGTGCAACTCTAACTCACTTAAATTCAATTCAAACACAAGTCATGACATCACCCTGTGATATCATTGATCCTCTTCAAAAACAAAGGATGAACAACATTTCAACGGGTTGGTGAAAAGGTTAAATGAGATCACATATGTAAAGCACTCCACAAATCTTAAAACACTATATAAATATTTGTATCATTATTTTACTAGATCTTTGATTTTACCTGTGTAGTATATGGTGAGTGTTGTCTACCAATTCAGAATGGCACCTCCTCAGTTGGTAGTCTCAGTTTCCTAGTGTCCTTGAGAACTTAAATGACTGTCCAGGGTCACATAGCCAAAATGTTTTAGAAGCAGGGTTTGAATCAGTCTTCTTGACTCTGAGGCCAGCTCTATATTCACACCAAATGCCTAGTCAGACTATAAACAGTGAATCTCTCTTGAAGTTCTTGAGTCTTCTTTTATTTTTGTAAGCAGTGTTTTGAAGATATATTCTTTTTTAAAAGTCCTGAGTTAGTGAATCAACTTCAATTTTATAAATGCTTTGAATTTAATTTCTTTTTTTATTTCTTGCTTTTAGTTTTGTTAGTGATATACAAAAGGATGGATGACTTTTGTGGGTTTATTTTATATTCTGCAACTGTAATTGCATAATTAACTAATTTGGTTTTTCATTGAATCTGCAGGATTTTCTAGGTAAACCATCCTACAAAACTGCAAAAAGAAATCTTTTGGCTTCCTATTTCTTATGCTTATTCTTTTAATTTTTCTTTATGCCTTATAACTATTACTAGTATTTCGAGAACTATACAAAAAAGCCAGTTCTTCTATAGCCTATGTTTTGACAATGCAAATTTGTTCCAGTGTCCCAAAACTTATATATTGGGGAACACTTTGAGCATAATTTGAATCTCAAGTTTACTTCTGCCCAATTTCTTCCTCAGGAAACATCAAGAATACAAAAAGCTGCACCATTTCGCAATAACTCACAATAACTGCAACCCTTCTGTATCTCACTTCCAGAAGCAAATTGCAGGTCTTTGACAAGGTAAATTGCCATATTTTTGTATATGTTCTGGTGCATTAGGAGTATTTATTTCTATATTTTTCACAAAAGGGTACTATATTAAAATAAAGGTTTTCTAATCTGTTAATAATAAGATGGTTTTTATTGTTTTTTTTAATTAATGGTCACTTATATTTATAGCTCTCCTATCATTGAATTATCCCCGGAATTCCTGGTAATAAATCTAACTCAGTTATAATAAATCATTTTAATATATTGCTATATCATCTTGGCAATATTTTATTCAATATTTTAATAGTAATAATAACAAGTAGCACAGACATTGTGTTAAGCACTTTCAAATAGTTCACTTGATCTTCACAACAGCCCTAGGAGGTAGGTGTTATTGGTATACCCATTTTACAGATGAGAAAACTGAAGCAAATAGCCATTAGGTGACTTGCCTGAGATCACACAACTAGTAAGAGTGTGAGAAGGGATTTGAACTCAAGTCTTCCTGAGTCTAGGCCTAGGACTCTATCCACTGTACCATATAGCTGCCCCTATATATTTCCATCAATATACTTTAGGGATGTTGATCTACAGTTTTCTGTGTTTTTATCCATAACAAAATTCTATCTGTGTTTTTATTCTGCTTTCTAATGACTGATGTTTGTGATGCCCAGCTACTGCAGCAACTGTTTGTAGCACCTCTGTATCTCTATCAGGAGCATTGTCTCTCAAGCTCTAGAACTTTCTTTGCTTAAAAAAAGCCAGTTCCTTCCTAATTATTATGTACCAGTACATTACTGTTTCTCAGCAGTCTATTATTGCCTCTTATAGTTGAAATTATTCTCTAGTACATTCTAAGCACCTGTATAAGCTATTTGCTCTCTATGTGGAGACCACCATTTCTTAAGGGATCACAGCCATGCTCGCTTCACTCTCACTTCACTCACTCTTTGGTCTTCTCCATCTCTTCATCTTGGGTACTCTGCATTTCTGTTTTATCTTATTTGCTTTCTTATTTATTTTTGCAAATAATTTATGTAGCATAGTAAATAATATTTCTTTGAATGTTGGGTAAAATTCATTTGCAAGTCCATATGGGCCTGTGATTTTATTTCTTTGATGATTCATTTGTGGCTTATTTTATTACTATTTCTTTCATTAAAAACCATTTCCCTTAACAGAGAAAATAGTAGCCAAGAAGAGTCAATCAGTGTTTCCCTTTTGTCCATCATCCCTTATTTCATCTACCCCACTCTTACCCCTTCTTTAATCCTTCTGTTTTATTGAATATAGCTAAATTAATATTTTTAAATGTCTTTAGCATTCCTTGGTAACCGCAGATCATTCAGAGTTTTACCACTACTAACATTTTTCTTACAGGACCTTGTATGACTCTATATTCATCCCCCATTACCTGCCCTTGATCTCATCTTCTGAACTTGTCTTTTAAAAATCTTGGTTGTTTTGTGCTTCCATATTGGCATCTTTAGACAATCTCTTTTTTTTCTTACCAAAATTTTCTTTTTGTCCTCAATTTTTTATGCTTGAGTGCTTTCCCCTAATCTGGATCACCCTATAAAAATTTAGTCCATGGAATCCTACTGATCCTCAATGTTTTTTTTTAACTTTTTCTTTACTTTTTTCTCTCTGTCTCTATCTCTCTCTGTCTCTCTGTCTCTCTGTCTCTCTCTGGGTCTTCCCTATCTCCCTTATCTTGCTCAAGCTGGAAGTGCAACAGCCCCTCTCAAGCCCAACCTTACTACTGATTGGCATAGAAGTTTTGATGTAGATATAGATAAGTACATGTCACAATATGTCTATCTTTCCTTTTGTCTGTTCTAAAGTCCCACAGTCATCTTTCCCCATGATTCCCGTCATTTCTACTTAAGCAATCAGTTTTTCATTTGGATCAAAATTATATATAAATTAGAAACTCTCATTGTTTTCTCTATCACCTTTTGAAACATGAAATTATTATGAAGGCAAGAAATTATTAGGTGTACTAATTTGGATGGAGAAAACTCAATGATATCTATGAAGCAAAACTTGCCTCCTTGAATTACATCTTTAATTCACCTTTCTTGTTATCATATATTGTATTTGTATATCAATCTATTGGGTTATGGCTTTTTTATTATTGACTTGCACAGTAACTTTATACTAAATATAGCAGGGACCATCCCATGGATCATATGTGGGGATGGGTCTATTCTCTCATGTCTTGCTAACAGGCATGCAATACTCATTCATTCTTGCCTTGTTTTCAAGTGTTCTCAATGGTGGAGGTTGTATGGAAGATTGCTGGAAACTGAGTTAGGAGAATCTGTCCTCTCAATAAGGAATAAGAGCTATCAAAAATCTCTGTCTCCCTATTTTGACAGGACGGAACTTGTTGAGTGACATATCTAGGCCAGATCTCACTGGGACAAGCAAACCAGTAACAAGGGTGCATTTGGGAGTGAGGGGACAGAGGGATTTCTCTAACTTACATGGTATCCATGGAAAATCATGACAAGCTTGTGGCTATAGGCAAGCCAAAAAATGGGACTCAAGCCATTGCTACCTCTCTTTTGTATTTCTTTATCTGAGTAGTTTGATAAATATTATAGTCAAGTTACAGAACTCCCAAGTCAAGGAGAAACTACAGCAAGCACCCAGAAAGAAACAATTCTGATATCATGGAGTCATAGTCAGAATATCACAAGATTTAGCAGCTTCTACATTAAGGGATCAAAGGGCTTGGGATATGATAGTCCAGAGGGCACAGGAGCCAGGATCAAAACCAATAATCACTTACCTAGCATAACTGAGCATAATCCTTAAGGGGTAAAAATGAACATTCAATAAAATAGAGGATTTTCAAGTATTCCTGATGAAAAGACCAGAGCTGAATAGAAATTTTTACTTTCAAACACAAGACTCAAGAGAAACATAAAAAGGTAAACAGGAAAGAAAAATCATGAGGGATTCAATAAGGTTAAACTATTTACATTCCTACATATGAAAATGATACTTGTAATTCCTAAGAACTTCATCATTATAAGGACAATTAGAAGTATACATAGAAAGAGGACATGGGTATGAGTTGAGTATAATGGGATGATACCCGAACAAAATAAAATAAAATTAGGAGGCAAGAAAAAGGGATGCACTAAGAGAACGGGGAAGGGAGAGGTAGAATGGGATATACTATCTCACATAAAAGAGGCACAAAGAAGGTTTCACAGTAGAGGGAAAGATTGGGAGATGTGAGAGGGTGGTACTTGAACCTTACTTTCATTAGAATTGAATCAAAGAAGAAATAACATACAATACATACATTCTCATTTGGGTGTAGAAATCTATCTTCCACTATAGGGAAGTAGGAGGATAGGGAGATAAGAGAAGTGGGGGACTGATAAAAGGGAGGGTAGCTTAGGAGAGGCAGCAGTTGGAAGGAAAACATTTTTGTTGAGTGACAGGGTAAAAGGAGAGAAAGATAAAGATAAACAGGGGGGAAAGTAGGATGGAAGGAAAACCACAACTAATAATCATAACTATAAATATGAATGGGATGAACTCACCTATAAAAAGGAAGTGGATGGCAGATTATATTACATGATTTAGACATGGGGGTAATACTATAAGAAAATTAGGAGAGCACGGTATATTTTACCTGTCAGATCAATGGAGAAGGAAAGAATTTATGACCAAAAAAAATATAGAGAGCATTACAAAATATAAAATGATAATTTTGATTACATTAAATTAAAAAGTTTGCACAAACAAAACCAATGCAGCCAAGATTAGAAGGAAAGCAGGAAATTGGGTGGGGAGGTAGAGAGGGGAATTATAGCAAGTTTCTCTGATAAAGACGTCATTACTCTAAAATATAAAGAACTGAGTCAAATTTACAAGAATACAAGTCATTTCCTAATTTGGTAAAGGGTCACAGGATATGAACAGGAAGTTTTAAGACAAAGAAATAAAAACTATATAGTCATATGAAAAATTATCTAAATCACTACCAATTAGAAAAATGCAAATAAAAAAAAAACTCTGAAATACCATCTCACACCTATCAGATTGCCTAATATAACAGAAAAGAAAAATATCAATGTTGGAAGAGATGTGGGAAAATTGGGACACTAATACAGTATTAGTGGAGTTGTGAACTGATCCAAACATTCTGGAGAGTAATTAGGAACTATGCCTAAAGGGCTATAAAACTGTGCATACCCTTTTACCCAGCAATACCACTACTAGATCTGTAACCTAAAGAGTTCAAAAACAAAAAAGGGAAAAGAACCTATATATAAAAAAATGAAATTATTCTCTTGAGTTCTAAGAATTTGTGTGTGTTTGAAGAAATAATTAGTTGAAATCTACTACCCTGTACATTAGGTACCCTTATAAAAGGGACCCTATTAATCCTTTTGGATATTGTTATGTCTGCACATGAGCCACTACTAAGCTTTAAGATATTTTATTGGAATTCTAGGGTGAGAACAATAATCCAAAGAATCCAAGAAAAACTGACTTCCTTCCTTAAACGATCAGGTCCTTCTAAGAATGGATCTGAGTCCACTTGAACCCATAACCAAAACCCCTTTTTCACAGCAAAAGGTGTTTTCATCTAGGGAGAGATAGGGACTGGATTCATGATCACATTGATACACAAAACTCCCTGGTGAGAAAAATCTCTCTGTCAAAGAAGATCTCCACTTTCTCTGTAATATTAAGTTTTAGAGAGTAGCTTGGAGCAGAGGTAAGAAACATGCAGGCCCCATGCAGCCCACAACATTCCAAGTGTAGAGGAATCAAATTAGAATGTCATGTCATTGGGAAATATTTAACAAAATAAACAAAAATACAATAAAATGTAAAAAATATTAATATATATTTTTAAAGTGACTAGATAGTTTACAGGTTTCTTTATGCACAGGTCAGTAAGACCCATTTCTATTTGAATTTTACAACACTGGCCTATAGCATCGAGTGATTAAGTGTCTTGCCCAGGGTCCACAGAGTCAGTATGTGTTACTGGCAGGACTTGAGCCCAGGTCTTCCTGCCTATGAGCCTAGCTCTCTCTGTCCACTATACCACCCCATCTCTAATTTGCATCTGGATATACTACAAAAAATAAAATTTATACATTTTTTTCTTTCTGTTATAGCCAGTCACCCTTCCAAGTTTCTAAACATAGTGAGATCACATTAAAATATTAATCTCTAGGCAGACTAGAAAGTGGAGGTATGAGATAGGGTGGAGGAGTTGAATGGTGCTATGATTTTTAATACCAGTGGAGTTCTTTGAATTTTCTAAGAGCTTTGATCATTTCTGATTCATCATGGGAATTTCAAATATGGAGGTTTATCGTAAAGGATTTTCTCTAGGATTGGCTTTACAACAGACCAATTCATCTTAGGCACAGAAATCTGTTTTAATATCATTAACTGCTAAATTGGTGAACTAGAATATATATTGACCTACATTTTTCCAATTAAAAATTCTTTGGCTTTCCAGTAACAAGAGTTTAAACCTAAAATCCACAGAAGTATTTAAATCTACTTCACAAGTCCTTGTTGGGGCTTTTATCTATCAATACTTCTTTCCTAGGACCTTCCTGCTGATGAGCAAAATAAATATAAAAGTGGCAAACAACCTGCAGTTATAAGTTGTGCATTAATGAACCAATAAAACACAATCTGAAATAATGTAATAATAACCTTATAATCTAAACATTACACAGTTCCTAAATGTAATTAAAGTAATATATTGTTCAATTACGAAAAGTAGTTTATATATGAAGAGGAAGAAATATGAGAAAGATAGTTAAGTATCTCTTCTATTTTAGTTTTTTAAACAATTTCACAGTTTAAGATTAGTAATTATAAATTTAGGTCATATCCTTTTGTTCTGTTTGTATCTTGTTTTCAACTTCTCTTTCACTCTAACTCTCTATCTTTGTCTCTCTGTCTCTGTTTCTTTTTGTCTTTGTATCTTTCTCTGTGTCTGTGTCTCTCTGTCTCCATCTCTGTCTCTTTCCTCTCTCTCTGTCTCTGTCTCTGTCTCTCCTCTCTCTCTCTCTCTCTCTCTCTCTCTCTCTCTCTCTCTCACACACACACACACACACACACACACACACACACACACACACACACAGATACTTTCTCTGGAGGCATTACCCAGGCAACTGGTCTACTTTCAAGATTTTTTTTTCTATTAAATAAAGCTATATTTGGAGCTAACTATACTCCTTATTTAGGATATTTAATAATAATAGAAAAGCTTGAGATAATCCTACACATTCATGCAGAGTTACTGTAGAAGTAATAGTAGGCAAAGAGAAAGAAGCTCTTTACTCACTCTTCTATTCCCAAGTATTTTTCCTACAAGAGAGGCAATATACTATAATAAAAATAGAGCTAACAGAAGTAACAAGACCTAAATGCTTTTCCAATTCTGTCACTAATTTACTGTAAACTCTTGAGCAATTGCTTAGCCTCTCTAGATCTCTGTTTCTTAACTTTGAAAAATAAGGCATTGGACTATATTACCTTTAAAAATATGATTTCCCTTTGTTTCTTACAGCATAGTAATATGTCATGTCCATATATACCCCACCTTCATCTTACCTTGTAATAAGTACATTTAAAAAAAACAGTATTTTGTATGTATTTATATGTATACCAGTATTTTATATTGACCCCTTTGGCAGTCAGGTGAAGCCTATGAACCCTTTCTCAGAGTGTTCATTGACTACATTGTGTTTGTTACCTCATTTCTCTCCTAGCTGCACTACCATGGGATTTCTCTGACTGACTTCTCAACCATGCCCCAGGAAGCTAATTATTGGGATCCCCTCATTATCCTGTAAGATCTTAGCCTCCTTGATGGTCCACATCATCACTACCTGCTGCCTCTCAGACTGGAGAATGGGACCATTAACTCCAAACTTCTATTGGAGGAGAAAGCTCAGCTTAAATATCTCCTCATCTCTCACCTGCCTCTCTGTCTTGGGACTTTTCTGACTGACTTTTCCACTTCTCCTCTTGTCAGGAACCACTCCCTTACCCAACTTTTTAGTTTTTGTGTATGTGTGTCATTTGTGTGTCATTTCCCCCCATTAGATTATAAACTCCTTGAGGGCAGAAACTATCTTCCTTTTTTTCTTATTTGTATCTCCAGCACTCAGAACAATACCTAGAAGACAGAAGATGCTTAATAAATGTTTATTCACTACTGATTATTATTGATTACATTCATAATTAAAATAAATACTAAATTTCAATTAGATATTAGTGAAAATAAAAATTATTTTTTTCCTATCCAAGTTAATGGATCCCTTGAAATCTATTCACAGGCTGTAGGGGTCTGTAGATATCATGTTAAGACCCTTTGAAGTATAAGGTATCTTCTAGATCTATGATCCTATTATGAATTAAAAGCAAATGGCTTTGGAGTAAGAGCAACTCCATTCAAATCCTGCTTCAGTCATTTACTACTTGTGTATCCTTGGACAAATCTCTTAACCTCTCTGGGACTCAGTTTCCCCATCTGTAAAATTAGGGAGTTGAATAAGATGACATTGAAGGTCACTTTCAACTTTAAATCTATGACCCAATAAGTCCAAAGTCTCAGGTTGACTATGGATTTTGGTTAGATAATGGTAGGGATAAAGAGACAAGTCTTTTACTTCTCTAAAAGCGTTCAGGGGTTAAAGAAAAGCACTCTGTCATAATAACTTGATTGGAAATGCGAGTAGGTGAGAGAAAAAGAGATGGAATTATTTCAAGCAAAGGAAAAAGAAGGGATGACAATTGGTCTTTAGTCTCTGTTGTAGCATCAGATGTTCTATCAACAAGTAGGTATTTAATTATCATCTTTATAAAGAAGATTCACAGAGCTATATATTCAACTTCAGTCTGCCTCTTGAGTTTTAATCTTGTTTTACCAGTTGTTTAATGGTCACTTTGAAGTTAATATCCAACAGGTGTCAGATGTGCTGGAGGCACCTTGTAGGTTAGAACCAATTACTGATTTTTAAATGTGAGCATTTAAACCTCAGAAATCGGCAAACACTACAAATCGGGGTTTAATTTATTGTTTTGTTGGTTATCTAGATTTTTAAAAGTGGCGGAGAAAATAGTAGGAAGACAAATTAAATTTTAAAGTGTGCCATGCATATATTTCACACCCCAGGCTCTGGTTGTTAAACAGCAAAACCCTCTGTATAGGATCAACACCACATATCCATAACAGAACTCACTATCTTTTCACCAAAAACTCTACTCGTCTCTCTTTCAAACTTTATTTCTGTCAAGAGTTCCTCCATTCTTCCAATAACACAGGCTTACAACTTTGAAGTTATCATTAACATTTCTCTCACTGCACATATACAATTTGTCACTCTATTTCATTGATTTTGTCTTCACATCTCTTGCATACATGTCTTTGTCTAGACTAAGACAGCCGTCACTTTGCTTCAGACCTTCATCATGTTTTATATGGACTATTGCTATAGCTTTTTAATTGGTCTCAATACTTCCAAATTTTTTTCTTCTCCAATTCATTGTCCACACAGCTACCAAGGTGATTTTCCTAAAGCATGGTTCTAACCTGTTATTCCCTTCATCTATAAAGGCTATCAGTTTTATCTAGTCAGTAGGATCGAGCACAAATTTTTCTCTTTGATACAGCTCTTCACAATCTATTAGTGCTATTTTCTACATGAGATCTTTCCTGATGCCCTAGCTAGTGCCTCACCTCCCACAATTTTCTTGTATTCATTTGGTATCTACTTACAAATATACATGTTGTTCTGCCTAATAGAACATAAGCTCCATAAGGGAAGAGCCTTTTTTTTTTTGTCTTTGCATCCCCAAGGTCTAATACACCATCTGGCACGTTCTGTTCAGTCATTTTCGTTCTATCCAACTTTTCATGACCTGATTTAGCATTTTCTAGGCAAAGATACTAGAGTGGTTTGCTCATTTTATATATGAGGAAACTAAGGCAAACAGGGTTAAGTGACTTTCCCAGGGTCACATAGCTAGTGTCTGAAGCCAGATTTGAACTCAGGTCTTCCTGACTCCAGGCCCAGTGCTCTATCCACTGTGCCACCTAGCTATCACATAGTAGGTGCTCAATAAATATTTGTTGATTGATTATATTCACTTTAATATTCTATGCATCATAGAATAAAAGGGCAGGGGGATTGGAAAAGCATCCTCATGGCCCTAAGATATCTAAAAAACAACTTAAAATGAGCTTTAAATTTTAATATAAGGATGAAAATATCATATGGTTAACAACCATTTAATGGGATATGACTCTCTTGTATGAATGTAAATGTGAACCTGAGCTAAAATTTAAAATTTGGCTTCAGACACTTAGACTCTGTGACCCTGAACAAGTCAACTTATGGCCGCCTCAGTTTCCTTATGTGTAAAATAAGGATGATAATAGTACCTCCCTCCCCAGTTTGTTATAAGAATAAAATGAGATAATATTTGTAAAGCACTTTTAAACCTTAAATCACTATAAAAATGCTAGATACTATTATCATATACACATGTGTATATATATATGTACATATATACATATACATATATGTGTATTTGTGTATACATATAAAATAGTAATAGTTCTGCAAGGAAAGAAGAGGCTTCCTTCCTATGTGTAACTCATAGAACTTCAAATAATAAATACCAGTACTGGGACAAAGCAAGCATTATTTAAGCATAAATAACTTATGCAAAATATGTACTAACAGCAAAATAGATATATTCCAAGAGAATATATATGTAATATATGCACATATATGTATATTACTTATGTATTTGAGCATAAATACTAAATCAATATGGACTGTCACCAAAATCAGAGTGCATAACCCAGCACCATCTGCCCCAGGCTTATCAACCAATAGTATAATAAAATCCTATGACATCTCACTGATTTAAACCCTTTTGATGACTCAAAGTATAGTTTGCTATCTCAGAAATGGAATTTCATCCTGCACCAGTTAAATGTCAAATAACTGTTTTTCATTATTAATACTGATGATATTTTATTCATAGTACC
Organism: Vombatus ursinus; assembly: GCF_900497805.2. Classification (NCBI taxonomy): domain Eukaryota; kingdom Metazoa; phylum Chordata; class Mammalia; order Diprotodontia; family Vombatidae; genus Vombatus; species Vombatus ursinus. The sequence continues at coordinate 7,016,968 of NW_020954572.1, read as the reverse complement.
TTCTAAAGAGATGAGAGCTCTTTACAGATCTTGGTTATTTCATCCTCATCACATCCTCATGAGGGAGGAAGAGGTGAGAAATTATTATTCCCTCCAGTGAACAAAAAGAGGAAATAAAGGAACTTTGGACTATTAAGTGATGTAATCAAGATCATTGGGTAAATCACTATCATATCCACAAGATAAAAGCTCCACAAACAGAATTCCTGATAAACGTTCTAAATGTAAAACTACATTTGTTTGGCACAGAACAGGCCCAAAGCATAGGTACAGAAATCCTAGCACAGTTGAAGAACACAAAAGACTTATTTGTTTCAAAACCTCTCCAACCATGCATCAGTCCTTTTCCCTGAAATTACCTCTTTAGTCACTATTTGGATTAGAACAAGGAATTCTTTCATCTGGGGCAAAAAACAATTGAATAGGAGAGAAGATGGGGAGGGGGAGTCCAACTGTTGGTATAGTTATAAAGGAAAAGAGGGACTATGGTGACATGGTGACAGCCTGATTGCAACAGTCTAGTGATGGTAAAGTAGTTGGGTCCTATAATGCAGAAAATGTTGAAAAAGTATGACAAGGCAAGAGTGTATACATATAGTCTCCAGACACCTGAAAAGAAGAAGGACCTTCATCCAATGTCAGAATCCTGGGTCAAAACACAAAACAACCCATGCTAATTATAGCTCTGCGGCCAAGGAATTAAACACTTCTATTAAAATGAAAATATTTTATCTAGTATATCAAACAGATTTGTTGGTGACAAGAGATCAATTACTTGTTAGATTATCTAGTACAGAGCTAGAATTTTGTAAGGATCAGGTAACTTTCTTCTAAAAAAACTTTTTTAAATCAGTTACACATAAAAGCAAGTTTTAACATTGGTATTTTAATTTTTTTGATGTTCAAATTCTTTTCTCCCTCCTTGAGAAGGCAAGCAATTTAATATAGATTATATAGGTGTAGTCATGCAAAAAAATTTCATATTAGCCATATTGCAAAAGAAAACCGACCAAAAAGGCAAGAAAAATAAAGTTTAAAAATATGTTTTGATCTGCATTCAGACTCCATCAGTTTCCCCTTACCCTGCCCCTCTCCAGAGGTGAATAGCATTTTTCATCATAATTCCTTGGGAATTGTCTAGGATCACTGTATTGCTGAGAATAGAAGAGTAATTCACAGTTGATCATCTTAATGATAATGTTGTTACTGTGTGTAATGTTCTTCTGATTCTGCTCACTTTGCTTTGCATCACTTCCTATAAGTCTTCCCAGATTTTTCTGAAACCATCCTGCTTATTATGTCTTAAAGCACAATAATATTCCACCACAGTCATATACCACAACTTGTTCAACTCGTTCCTTCCTATTTTTTAAATAGATTATATAGCATTGGGATTAAACTTTCCTTAAATGTTGAGTAAAATTCATTTGTGAATTCATCTACTTCTGAGGATTTTTTTCTTAGGGATTGTATTTACGGCTTATTCAATTTCATTTTCTATGATAGGATTATTCAAGTATTCTATTACCTCTTATTTTAACCTGAGAAGTTTATATTTTTGCAAATATTCATTTATTTCACTTAGGTTATGACTTATTTGCATATAATTGGGCAAAACAGCTCCTAAAAATAGCTTTAATTTCATCTTTATTGATAGTGAATTCACCCTTTTCATTTTTTTGATACTGATAGTTTGGTTTTCTTTCTTTATTTAAAAAATCAAATTACCCAATAGTTCATTTATGTTATTGTTTACATTTAACTCTCAAAACTGTGACAAGGTAAACATTAATTCTGAAAGAAAAAGAAATCAACCGTTAAATTAGCATTAATTTTTTTATTTTTTTTCGTATTTCCCACCAATTCCTGAATCAGTGATGAATTAATGCTACCATGCCTAATTTAAAATCTACCAAACTCTTTTATTAAATTTAGCCAGGTTTTAAGTGAATGGAGTCAAAAAAGATAACATTTGCAAAAAATATATGTAATCTGCCTACTTTTGTCAAATAGAGAATCATAGAAATTCAGAATCAGAAAGGACCTCAGCCATCATCAAAGAGAAGCATTATGGTACAATGAAAAGCACAATAGATTTGGAGTCAGTGGCTCTGCTGCCTGCTACCTGTATAATATGGGGAAATTCATTTAACTGCAACCTGGAACCATGTATTGTTAATGCAACAGGATCATGCTCCTGGGGTCATAAAAGGGTCCCCTGTAATTTCCTTATGTCTACTTGTCTGACCCCATTATCTCTGTGAGCTGAGAACTCCCTAATCTGCTATTGCCAGGTGACCTAACCACCTCTAAGGCTTGTTTGCTAGTCTAGTTTGTGGTGGACTGTGCTCTAGGCCCAACCATCGCTTCAGTGAGACAGACCTTTCCTGCTGACCTCCAAAGTTGTCTTGGGTTGGAAAAGTTTTCATCTGACTTTTTGCTGTTTCTGCCACTCCAGAATTTTATTTGAGGCCTTATTTTAAGGTTGTTTGGAAGATAATTTGGGAGAGTTTAGGAGAGTCCTTGCCCTTATTCTGCCATCTTGGATCTGCCTCAGGACCGGAAAGTTTCAATGAGTGGAAAGAGGTCACCAAAAGGATATAGTATTAGGTAGTGTCATGTAGACCAGTCCTGGATAGGAACACCTAAGCAATCAAAGAAAAGTATAAGAGCATTGGGCATCTGGGGTGGTAAGTGTGTGTGGGGGGAAGGAACCGATGTTGACAGGGATATGGAGGTAAATGCCAGTATAAGGTGCCTCCTTAAAAATTTCATGTAAGCCTGCCTTTCAGCCACAATTCTAATTTGTGTTTTATGCAGAAATACTATTGGTTTGGAGGAAAGACCATGAAAAATACCTATGAAGTAATGAGACCTTATTGTCTATGGCTTGTGGAATTAGTTTCATTGTTTCATAGTTATACATTGTATTTGTCTTCTGCTGGGTCAGTGAGCAGCTCAATATCCTGGGGCTAATATGATGTACTAATATTGAAAATTTTATATTGCATCAGTTTCCCCAATAAAAAAGAAGATCTAGCATCTCAGCAAGTTTGGAATATAGTATGGTCTGACACACATGGGTGAAAAGGGCTATTGATTAAAGAAATGTAAGATTGATGAACTCCTATGAGAAAGATAACTGTTACTGCATCTGTGTTTTCCTAAGAAAACTTCCTTCTTAAGGGAAGAAAAGGTGAAGAGCCATTTTGTACTTGCAAAATCTCAGCAGCTACATTGGGTTCACTGAGAGCACAACCAATCATATCATTCCACTAACTACATATACTCCTGTCACCATAGCCCCTAAATGTTTTACTGATTTTCACTGAGAAAGAGTAGCCTGGGAAATTTTCAAAAGCAGCAAGAGAGCAGCTCTATTTACAGTTGTTTAGACTTAACTCTCAAAACTGTGAAAAGAAAACATTAATTCTGAAGGAAAAAGAAATCAACTTTTAAATCAGCATTAATTTTTTAGTTTTTTTTTCATATTTCCCACCAATTCCTGAATCAGTGATGAATTAATGCTACCATGCCTGATTTAAAATCTAAGATTGTGGCTAAATTATACCAAGCTCTTTTATTAAATTTAGCCAGTTTTTAAGTGAATAGAGTCAAAATAGATAGCATTTGCAAAAAAAAAGTCTGCTTCCTTTGTCAAATAGAGAATCATAGAAATTCAGAATCAGAAAGGACCTCAGCCATCATCAAAGAGAAGCATTATGGTTCAATGAAAAGTACAATAGATTTGGAGTCAGTGGCTCTGCTGCTTGCTACCTGTATGATTTGGGGAAATTCATTTAACATCTCTGAGCCCATGGCCTCATTTGAAAAATGATGGGCTTTATGATCTGGCCTGTAATGTGCTTCCAGCCCCTAATCAATAATGCCATGACCCTAGTCTAACGGCCAATCAGAGCAAAAATCTTGCTTTCAACATTCCATCAGGTGACCAACTATCCTCCATTTCAGGAACCCTAAAATTTTGAAGGTGAAGAATTCACATAAAAGAGTAAGGTGAAGGAATCTATCTAAAAGTAGTTAACTGATACATTATCAGTAATCCCAAGAAAATCTACTAAAATGTTGTTAGAAAGCTGTCTTTGATGTTAGAGAATAGGGCATGAACCTTTCCTTATGAATTATTATGTTGGTAATGCAGGAAATGTAAAGTTCAGGTTCAAGCATACTACAACAATTAACTCAAGCAAAGACATATAAGCTTCTCCCTTCCCTTTTTAAATTGTGTACCTCTTATAATGAGATATTTATCTCTATCTCTATTGATAAAAATATAGCTATGTCATACACACACACACACACACACGCACACACAAACACACATATATATATGGAGACAGAGACCTAAGTATATCAAGAATGAAGGAAAGAAAAAGAAAAGAAAGAAAGAAAGAAAGAAAGAAAGAAAGAAAGAAAGAAAGAAAGAAAGAAAGAAAGAAAGAAAGAAAGGAAAGGAAGGAAGGAAGGAAGGAAGGAAGGAAGGAAGGAAGGAAGGAAGGAAGGAAGAAAGGAAGAAAGAAAGAAAGAAAGAAAGAAAGAGAGAGAGAAAGAAAAGAAAGAAAGAAAGAGAGAGAGACAGAAAAGAAAGAAAGAAAGAAAGAAAGAAAGAAAGAAAGAAAGAAAGAAAGAAAAAAAGAAAGAAAGAAAGAAAGAAAGAAAGAAAGAAAGAAAGAAAGAAAGAAAGAAAATAGGTAGGTAGATAAATAGATGAGGGGCAGTTCTATATGCTGGCATATGAGAGGGTGATATTTCCTTTCCATATGCAAAGGATGTCAAATAATTAATCATTTATCATGGAGAAGTCCTATCAGCAAGAGAAAAGGTAATAATGATCTACATAATGTCAAGTCAAGGGTTGGCTTTCCCTGTTCTTTCCACTGTCCTGAAAAGATTCAGAAACACATGAGAAAGAAGAAGGAAATTGATAAATGCTGTGGCAGAGTCCCTGATCCAGAGAGTAAGGTTATCAAGGCTAGATGATACCAAATTGCTGATGTGGTCACCTACTACTGCAAATTCCACTTAGCTGTTCAGCTGGGTGAAAATTAATCTCACTTTCTTGCCTATTTTTTCCTTCATTTCCAGTCTATGCTCTTGAAATTGGATTAAGACAAGTCTTTTCTCTATTTCTTTCTCATCAATTGCATCTAATTAGCAGAACTTCTGGCCATATTTAAAGAAGTAGGAGGATAACAAGGAGATTTAAGTGATGTCTAGAGTACCTCAACATTGTATCTCAATATAGGAGCCCTTGATCTGTTTGGTTTCCTTTTTTGTCTTGGGTACAATACACTATGTTGTCACATGTTCATTACCTGAATACCATGAATTGAGGTAGCTATGATCAGAGCCCAGATGGGGATGGCACTCTTGAATTAAATAAACAAGATAGGTTTCATATTTAATTTGCTGAGTAATATTCCATTTCATTGCCTAGATTGATTTCAGACATGGACAAGTAGAGTTGGTCAACAGGCATTTTTAAGTACCTATTATGTGCAAAGTACTATGTTAAGCACTGAGGATATAAAGGGGGGGAGAAAAGAGTCTCTACTCTTCAGGAGTTCACAGTCTAATGGAGGAGACAATATACAAACAACTATATAAAAACAAGTGATATACAGAATAAATTGAGGATAGACTCAGAAGAAAGTCACTAAAATTAAGGAGAACTACAAAAAGCTTCTTGCAAAAGATAGAACTTTTGCTGAGACTTAAAGGAAGCTGAGACAAGGCAGGGAAGAGTTCAAGTCCTGGGGGGCAACCTCTGAAAATGCTTGAAGTCAGGAGATGGTGTGTCACATGCAAGCAAGAAGTATGACTTGATTGCCGAGTACATAGAAGGGAGTCATGTATAAGAAGACTAGAAAGGTAGGAATGATGAGTTTTAAAAATCAAACATAGGATTATTTTATTTGATACTGGAGTTACTCGGGACCCCTTGAGGTTTATTAAATGGGAGGGGGGTAACTTGAGTGACCTGCACTTTTGAAAGATTAATTTGATAGTTAAGTAGAGTATAGCTTGGAATGGAAAGAAATGAGACAGGGAGACTACCAACAGGTTATTGCAATAGTACAGGTCTGAAGTGATGAGGGTCTGAACTAAGATGGTAGTAGCATCAGAGGGGAAAAAAGGGAGCATATATGAGAGGTACTATAAAGGTACAAGAGGACTTGATAACATTAGATTTAAACTCTTTGAGGGCAAGGACTGTCTTTTGTCTCTTTTTATACCCCCAGAACTTAACACATTTGTGCCTGGCACAAATTAGGGGCTTAATAAATATTTAATAAATATATTAAATAAATAATAAATATATGTTTAATAAATATATTTTAATAAATAAATTAGGGGCTTAATAAATGATTAATTGGTTGGTTAATTGACTGTCAAGTAATTTTATTGTGGAGACCAGATTAGGTGTTTTCCGGCTAAGAACTATCTGTTAGTCAGAATGAACATTGTAGCCTTTAGGAAAATTATCCTCTCCATATAAGTCCACTGGGCTGGCTGCTCAAATAAAGTACCACCAGGTGAATTGGATCTCTTTCCTGAATAATTATTAATACAGTGACACATGTTTCTTATAGACTAAAGAATGCAGCATGTGATCTACATAACCCAAGACCCTTTTCCTCTCCAAAGTGAAGGTCTGCAAAAGGTCACAAATATAAGAGAAGGAATTAGAAACTGATATCAGGTTGCCATAGTTAGATTCAGGGTGAAACAAAAGCACTAAATAGAAATAAAGATCAAACACACTAGAGGATAAAAAATATGTTGTCAAGTCAAAGTCAGAAATGCAGGAGATCAGTCATTACTTGAGCTAAGGTCAGGAACAATGGGTCAGTCAGGAGGGTTAGGGAAAGTACTGTAGTTCAGTATTACAAGATAGAATAGGGGCAGACTCAACAACAGGATATTATTTGAAGTTTTTTAATATTAGGCTACATCAGATGGTGTCTCATTTTCCACTTAATCACTGAATTTAAAGTAAACTTTTATCACAGGACCCTGATATTCAAGACTCATTTATTTATAGACACAGTTACTTTAAACAAAGTCCCTTTGGTATTTCAGTAACAAATTTCATTTTGTACCGATTAATGTTTTAGCATGTTTCCACTGTATTTTTTAAAGTTAAAGATTGCAGAGGGACAGATGTAAGCACCATGGAAGAACAGTTAGCAAATTCATTAATTAGAGTTAAGTTTATAGTTCAGATAAAAAGGATTATAATTCATTAGCTTAAGTAGGCTCATATACACTGGTTAGAAATATCATTATGTGAATATTATTTACTGATCCTTGCTCTTTGATGTGAAATACAAGATTGGGAGATTCAATTTGGGTCAACAAGCATTTATTAAATGCTTCCTATCTTCAAGACACTGTGCTAGGCTCTGATAATGAAAAGATGAAAAACTGTATAATTTCCCACTATCAAGAAGCAAATCATCAGCTATAAAACTAGTGAGATACCAACACACAACCAAATAAACTGATTCAAGGAAGAGTATAATAGGAGCAGAGGAGAGATCCAGAATAAGTGGTCAAGGAAAATTTAAGGAGAAAAGAATCATTTGGGAGGGATGAAGGAGTTATAACATGAGAATGAAGTAATAAACCAATGAATGAAAAATTATTTAATAAATTCTTACTATGTGACAAGTACTATGGCAAATGCTGGAGATGAAAACTAAAAGATAGTCCTCATTCTCTGAGGATTCACATTCTAATTAGGAGGGTTTAGAACAAGGGTGATAGAAATTCTGGGTGATCCTTAGAGCATGGTGGTGGGATGCATGGCAAGCTCTAGAGGTCCTTAGAGTGAAACCTTAGAAAAGATGACAATGCCCAGGAGACTGTAGGATGCAGCAGCAGGTTTGATGCTAAGACCAAGTGCCCTTCAAAGCATAAATGGCAGTGCAGATGGTAAAGCCCAGTGATCTGTCACCTTACTACAAGGCTTATTGCTGGTGATTTCCTTCTCACCAAAGAGTTATAAGATGATCATATCCACCTCATGCTCAAGGGACTAGAGAAACCCAGACTCATGATCTTGGGAATGAAGTCATGTGCCTAAAATTTGCAATAGAATTAATGCTCTGGGCTGGGTCCTACAAGGTTGAGGATAGAGAGGTAATAATCATAGAAGAGGCCCTACTTGATCTCAGTCATGAAAGAAAAAAAAAAAGATTTTAAGAGATGGGGTTAAGGAATTTAAGCCAGAGAAGGATTCTGGGAAAATGGCGGAATAGGTCAGAAAATTCCAAGCTCTCCAGATTTACCCCAAAAAAGGAGATAACATAGCACCTCAGTGCTCTAGGCAAACATAGAGCAGTAAAAATAAAGAAGAGCAGGAGAAGAACAGGAGTACTCTTGAGATAATTGGAGAAGATCTGAAGAAAAATCCCAGTAATAAGTCTGGTCCCTGTAAAGAGAAAACACCTCCAGGGCAGTTCCCACTTAAACAACAAGCAGCAAGCCCTGGGGTTTGCTAGGTTGGGAGGCTGCCTCAGCTTCAGCGACAGGAACTTTTACCCCCAGGACAGTGGGGGAGTTAGACATCTAAGCTAGGGAAGATCTAGGGATCCTCTGCTGACAAGGCATACCAGACCCAGTTGTGTTGTAGAGATGTGGCAGTGGGTGAAAAGGAACCAGCACATGCCAGGTGAGTGCAGAAGCACTGGGGCTGGGACACCACTGGTCACCTACAGAAGGCTGGAGGTCTTGGTTTCAGTTCCAGGCCAGAGGGGAGAACTGAAGGAAGATATGAGACTAGAGACACCATCCCCCATACCACAGGACTAGAGGTCATTACAAAAACTAAGCTGCTACAAATACAAAAATGAATTGGCAAAGGAGAAAGAATCCCACCACAGAAAGTTACTATAAGAGTAGAGAAGACTGGGGTTCATCTTCAGAGGAGGAAACGGAAGCAAAGAAACTCTTCTATTCTAAACAGTAATGTCAAATGGTCCCAAAAACAATTCATAGAAGAACTTTAAAAAGACTTTAAAAATCAAATGAAAGAGATTGAGGAAAAACTAAAAATAAATAAATAAGAGCAACTCAAGAAAAACAAGAAGATTATGAAAAAAAAGTTAACCAATTAGAAAAGGAGATCCAGAATCTTAAAGAAGAAAACAACTTCAAAAATCAGAATTTGTCAAGGGGAAGCCAGTGAAGTTATAAGAGATGAAGAAATGATAAAACAAATTCAAAGGATGAAAAAATAGAAGAGAATGTGAAACATCTCATAGGAAGAACAAGTCATTTGGTGAACAGATCAAAAAGAAAAAACATAAGAATAATCAGACTACTTGAAAGCTATGATGCAAAAAGAATCTTGATACAATAATACAAGAAATAATTAAAGAAAATTGTCCTGAAGCACTAGAACAAGAAGAGAAAGTAGAAATAGAAAAAATTCACCAATCTCCACTTGAAAGTGATCCCATAGGGACAACCCACAGAAATATCATACTCAAATTCCAAACCCCCCCTCAAGGATAGAATATTATTAGCAACAAGAAAAAAAATTAAGTATGGCAGTGCCACAATTAGAGTCACACAAGACCTAGTACTGGTGACACTAAAAGACCACAGGTCTTGGAACACTATGTATCAAAGAGCAAAAGAACTGGGGTTCTAGTCAAAAAATATCATAGTCAACAAAGCTAAGCATAATCCTGGATGGAAATAAAATGGATATTTAATGAATTGTCAGACTTTCAGGATTTTGTTAAAAAAAAAACCTGAATTTAATAGAAGATTTGACATACAAGAGCCAAGAAAAATATAAGGTACATACCAAAGACTAATTACAAGAAACTCAATAAGGACAGACTGTTTAAGTATGTAAAATATAAAATGTATGTCTAAGGTTGTTATTAGTAATTTTATAGTTCATAAGAAAGATTGGGGTAGACCTGAGTATAACATGATTTTAAAAAGTAAAACTGTTTAGGAACACCTAAAAAGAGGAATATGTTATACAAATGAGGTGCAAAGAGGAAGAATCAATAGAGGGATCAGATAGGAGAGGAGGTCTGGTAGGTCTGTAAACCTACTTTCATTGGGAATGGGTTCAAGAGGGAATAATACATACATACATACATACATATATACATACACATACATATATGCATATATGTATGTATAAAAATCTACATTCAGAAAGACATAAAATGCTAAGGGGATGGGGGGGTGAAGGATAAGGGAGGGTAAGGGAATAGGTTAAAAGGGGGTGTAGAAGGGTGTTTAGATTAATAGGAATGGGAGGATAAGGGAGGGATCCTTGGACAGAAGTAGGTTAAGTAACAGGAAGGCAAGGTAGCAGGTAGAAGCAAAGTAGAGGAGTCAGGAGAGGTAGGAAATAAGAGATAGACACAAGCATAAAATAAAGATCAGGAGTAGAATTTATTAAGAAAGTATATGTCTATGTATGTATGTACATGTGTATGTATACATCTGTATATAAATATATCTATGCTTAATTGTAGTCTTCTGGGAGGGGAGGGAAAGGAAGGGGGAGGAAAGAACAAAATAAAAAATGTACAGCAAAGAACAAAAGAAAACTTACAAGGAAGCAAAGAAAAGATGGACAGCTCTCAACACAATGCATAGTAGTAGCATTCATTATCTAGGTTTTCTTGAAATAGAAATTTATTGCTGTATATTTTGAATCTTCTCTTACATTCTGTTGTGTATATGACATGTCTTTTTCTTTTCTTATTTTGTATTTAGGTTTCAATGTTTAAGTTTATATTATGTTTCTTTTTTCTTTTCTTACTGTATATTTGTTTTAGTATTTAAGTTTAAAATTTTTAAAAAAACCTTAAAAAAAAAAGGAATTCAACCCAGGCATAGATAACTTACACAAATACACAGATGCCAGGGATTGCCAGCTAAAATCTAGGACTAACCAGCAGCTCCAATTTGATTGAAACATAGAATGCATGAATAAGACTAATATGAAAGGGTTAGAAAGATATATTGGAGTCAGATTTTAAAGCATATTAAATATATATATATATAATATATATAAAGGGTTTGTATTTTGTCCTAAAGGAAATTTAAAAAATGCAAAAGGGTTTTAGTATGGAATATCAGTCAGAGCTGTGCATTAAGACTATTTGGGCACTACTCAGTGCAGCAGTACCCCTTTTTCCTCCATAGTGGTCAGCTACAAACTTTGACTCCTCAGAAACCATGTTGAAAGGACCCTCAATTGTTACTGTTATTGGCACCACTTATTCCTGTGCAGGAGTCTCCTAACATGAGAAAGTGGAGATGATTACTAACAATCAAGGAGACATGACCACCCCAAACTATGTCACCTTCACTGACACAAAATGTTTAATCTGTGATGAAACAAAGAATCAAGTTGCAATGAACCCCACCAACACATTTTTTGATGTCAAATATCTGTTTAGTCACAGATTTTATGACACAGTTGCACAGTCAGACATGAAGCATTGGCCTGTCACAGTGATGAGTGATATAAGCAGGCTTAAGGTCCAAGTGGTGTAGCAAAGAGAAACCAGAAGTTTCTGTCCATAAGAAGTACCTTCTATAGTCTTGACCAAGATGAAAGGAATCACTGAAGTTTACCTTGGGAAGACTGTTACAAATGCTGTGGTTACACTACCAGCCTATTTCAATGATTCCCAATGTCACACCGCCAAAGATACTGGAACCATTGCTGGTCTCAATGTACTCTGAATCATCAATGAACCAACTGCTGCTGCTATTGTTTACGGCTTGAACAAAAATGTTGGTGATGAGAGAAATGTGTTGATCTTTGACCTTGGAGGTGGTACTTTTGATATCTCCATTCTTACCATTAAAGATGACATCTTTGAGGTCAAATCCAGCTCTCAGGACACCCACTTAGGAGGGGAGGACTTTGACATGGTCAATGATTTCATTCCAAGTTCAAGTGAAAACACAAGAAGGACATCAGTGAGAACAAGAGGGCTATTTGCCTTCTGTGCCCTGCTTGTGAACATGCAAAGTATCCTCTCTTCCAGTATCCAGGCCAGTATTGAGATTAATTCCCTCTGTGAAAGTATCGACTTCTATCTATTAATCACTCGAACCCATTTGGAAGAGTTGAATGCTGATCTCTTCCATGGTAAAATGGACCCTGTGGAAAAGGCCTTAAGAGATGCTAATCTAGATAAATCATAGATTTATGATATTGTCCTGGTGAGTGGCTCCACTCACATCTCCAAAATCCAGAAGCTTCTGCAACACTTCTTCAGTGACAAGGAGCTCAACAAGAGTATCAATCTTGATAAGGATGTTGTCTCTGGTGCAGTTGCTATTTTGTCTGGAGATAAATCTGAGAATGTGCAGGACTTGCTGCTGTTGTATGTCACTCCTCTTTCCCCTGGAATTGAAACTACTAGTAGGGTTATGACAGTTCTGTTCAAATGTAATAAAATCATCCCCACCAAGCACACACAGAACTTTACCACCTATTTAGACAATCAGCCTGGTGTGTTTATTCAGATTTATGAAAGTGAAAAAGCAATGATAAAGGATAACAACCAGTTTGACAAGATTGAGCTTGCAGGAATCCCCCCAACACCCAGGGGTTTTCCTCAGATTGAAGTTACATTTGGCATTGATGCAAATGGCAACCTTAGTGTTTCTGCTATGGATAACAACACAGGCAATGAAAACAAGATCACCATCACCAATGATAAAGACCATCTAAGCAAAGAAGACATTGCGCATATGGCCCAGGAGGCTGAGAAATACAAGGCTGAGAACGAGAAACAGAGAGACAAGGTGTCTTCTAAGAATTCTCTTGAATCTTATTCTTTCAACATGAAGGCTACCATAGAGGATGAAAAACTGCAAGACAAAATTGGTGATGAAGACAAACTTGAAGATGATGAAGACAAGATCCTTGACAAATGTAATAAATAATTAATCACCTGAATAACAACCAGACTACTGAGAAGAAAAAATTTAAGCATCAGAAGAAAGAATTGGAGAAGGTATGCAATCCCATCACTCCTAAGCTGTACCAGGGTGCAGGGGCATGCCAGAAGGCATGCCTGGTGGTTTATCAGGGGATGGAGCAGCCCCATCTGGATGTATTTCTTCTGGACCCACCATAGAAGAGGTCACTAAATGCACCAGAAGAAAAAGCATTCCATGTAGTTTTCCAAAAATTGAAGAATTCAAATTTGTGGCCAAGGCAGCAGCAGTTTAAAAGTAACATTTAAGTTACTGTGTAAATCTAGGAATTCTGAATACTTGAATATGTGCAGAGGGAGGGAAGTGAACAACATTGCACATTATCAGTAGTGTAAACAAGTAGAAATGCAATTCTTGTCCTGGAAAATAAAATCTATTTAAAATTGGCACCATGAAAAGAAGAAGAAGAAGAAGAAGAAGAAGAAGAAGAAGAAGAAGAAGAA
>NW_020954572.1:6946422-7003492 GCF_900497805.2 Vombatus ursinus | reverse complement strand
GAAGAAGAAGAAGAAGAAGAAGAAGAAGAAGAAGAAGAAGAAGAAGAGGAAGAAGAAGAAGAAGACAAAGATGTAGATGACAAAGACAAAGATGACAATTTGGGGCCCAGCACGAAAAAAGAGTGATTAAGGTATGGGAAACAGGGTAAGAAATTGTTAGAGTAGTCCAAGAAAGAGGTAATGAGGACCTGAACTAGAGTGGTGGCAATGTTATTGAATATTTATGGTAATTTCAACAAGTTATTATTAAAAACAGGCAAAAATGATTTGAATAAAAGTTAAAAGAACCTGGTTCAAGCAAGAACCAAGATACAAGTTGACCCTGAATACAAATATGGTCATTATTCATACCTTTGCACATTAGCCAGAATTTAGTCTCTAGCTGTGACTTGTGTACTTTTGAACATTACACTAATATCAGTTTCTGATCATCATCAAAATAATTTTGACCTGAAATTTTATCCTTATTATCTATCACTTTTGACAATTCCTGATTTTAAAATAACTGTATAGAATCTCAAAATTGATAGTAGGTCATATTTTTACATCCTTAAAATTTATACTCTCAAGATTTTACTGTAATTAGTTGGTAAGAGTTTTTTTAGATTTGATCCATTTTAAACAAAAAATATCTTTCCATTAGATAAAAAAGCATCAAAGAAAAGAATTTAAAATAACTCATTAAAATGATTTGTGCCTTTCTACTGCAGATATGTAGCCTGACCCAAGTTCAGGTTTAGTATATAAAATATCCTCAGACAGCGAGAATAAGCCCAGATTTGTTTTTAGTACACATTTGTTATCTTATCAATATAGGAAACTTCTGGTAGGAAAACTCCTTCCACTGAGGCAGATCAGCAAGTCTTAGAGAATTGTTTGGGGGTTTGAAACCTTAAGTTAGGGGTTCCTGACCTAAATTATGAGCACCTCCAGAAAAGAGGACAAACTTGACAAAGTTTAAGAATACTTTCTAAATAAATATAGTTTCTTATCCCTATCCCAACTGTAATAATATTCTTGAAAAATATTGTGGAATAGAAAATGTATGTTAAGGAAGTGGACACAGTGGGAAAGGAATGAAGAGTTATATTGCATCTGAAAATTTTTTAAAAAGGCTGTTGAAGGAATAATTCTTACTCATCAAAACTAAAATGAGATTTGGATATAAAAATTATTTTCCTCTAGAGCAAGAAAAAAAATAAGTAAAAATGAACTAAATAATTACCAGAATCTCCGAACTGATTTCCAATCAATAAAGTTACAAAACTGTTGATATTCTCTTGAAATAGTATATTACATACTTATTAATAATGTTCACAAGGTCGCTCATTCTTCTTATCAATCAAATCCAAAGCAAGAAGCTAACTATCACATGAGGGTATCTCTTTAAAAAACCATATTGTGGTTTGAGATTGTGGAGTGAGGGAATACAACCATTGGCTGACAAGAAATAGAAGCAATAGTCTCATTTATATATCTGATTGTTCTGATAAGCATTTAATAACTTTGTTACTATAAATGTTACATAACAAATACATTTTATTCATGTAAAATTAATTTAAATGTTTTATTTCTTGTGTATATGCATAGCAAGCTTTATAATTAATTTCCTTTCATATCAAACAAGGGGTGCAAAAAGGTTTACTGAAAGCCGAGGGATACAGGGACAGAAAGAAGTGGAGAACTTCTGGGTTAAATGACTTGCCCATGATCATTCAGTTTATATGTGTCAGAAGTAAGACCTATACCCAGTACTTCACATCTATAATAATGGCACTTCAGCCATTGCTGTCTCTAAAACCCATATACACAGCATTGCTATTTAGAAAGTTAGTTGGAGCATGTGCTAAACAGATACAGATTTCTCATTGAGATGAATATCAATATTGATTGACCTGAGAGATAAAAATTGATTTTGGTAAGGCCAAGGTCTGTATTCATATCAGGCTATCTTTCTTTATGTTCCTTAAGATACAAAGTCAATAAATGAATTGTCGCATGTACATCCTGAATATTTTCAGTAGATTGCAAGAGAACATAGATTTCCTTCTCAATTTTAAGAAATGATGAGCAAATGAGAATGGTTTCCAGGACAGAATTAAAGAAAAGATCCTACCACAGGTCTAAAACTAACTGCCTCCATTTGGATACCTATGATCTAGCACTAGCCATTATTCATTTTTGCAGCATTGGGTCCTAGTTTACATATTTAAATCATTAAGACTGCTAAATTAGTTTTTTAGGCACCCTCCTTTCTGCCCCATCCCATTTTATCTTCTCTTTTGACTTCTTTTATTATATTTTCACTAGTTTATTCAAATATTTAAATGGCTCTGTGATTCTGTGGGCTTGGACATTCCCTTCAGGAATATAGATAGTAATCCATCCATACTTGCCCATCCTAAATAATTATTGTCCATGTTCTCCCATGAGTTTATCACATATTCAAGGCCTTCTTCGCTGTACCTTAATGTGGAATGACAGTGAATAACAGAGCTTTATTAAGTTCTTACTAAAGTGTCAGCCTTTGTGTTAAGCTATGGGGATACAAATATGAGAAAGCAAGACAGTACCTGCCATCAGGAATCTTACAATCTAATAAAGGAAAGCAGCACATAAAAGGGAGAGGGATGGGAAGAAATTGGTATGTGAACAGTGACATGATTTGAAAATACGAGTCAGAAAATGAGGTAAAGGTATTATTCTATGCAAAATAAGGCAAAAGATTACCTATCAGAGGCCACATTGATTCTCAGAGCATAGCTCAATGTTCCAGTAAGACATGGGTGAAGATGAGGAAGAAAATGGTCAGAGCACAGGCCATATGGTTTAGAATGGTAGCTAGGAATAGAAACAAGAAGTACACAAGTTGTCCAATTATTCCTCTGCTGTGGTCTAAGATTTCAGGAGATCTGAGGCAGCTTGAGTTAAGACCACCACCACCACCACCACCACCACCACCACCACCACCACCAACAACAACAACAACAACAACAAATAGGGCTGTTGTGAACCAAGAACAGACCCAGGTAGCTTGATTTAATTTGGCCCCCAAGTGGATTGAACTGAAATCCAGCTGAGAGCCCCTTAGGCAAGGAATATTTAAGAAATTTTCTATGGTTCTATAGATTCTCCCCTCCCCCACCCACAAAAGGACTTCCTCATGATCTACTTTTAATCCTTGCTTTGGCCTGGGACTCATTGAGAATGTTTTTTGTTGTTGTTAATGTTGTTGTTTGTGTTTGTTTTTTGTTTTTGTTTTTTTTTAATTAAAGTAATAGTTCTCTAGGAGTCCCTAGGTTTTGAATTGAACTGGATATGGGAGACATTTTCTGGATTTTCCACTCTCACCAAGTAACTTGTGCATCTTCTTTTTCACTCATTCATTCCTTTTTCTTTTCCATTCTTCTTTTTCTTTTTTCTTTTTGTAACTAGGTCTCCCTATCTTGCCCAAGCTGGAAAGAAGTGACCACTATTCATGGTTACAATTCTAATATTGATAGGTCTGGAAGCTTTGACCTGATTCATTTCTGACCTGTGCCAGTTGACCCCTTCATAGGCAGCCTGATGGTCCCCAGTTTCTAGGAGTTTACCGTATTCGTGCCAGGAAGTGCAGATACAGAGTTAGTTTAGTTCACAGCGCCTCAAAACTACTAACCTCAAGTAATCCACCAGCCTCAGCCTCCCTAGTACAAGGGATTACAGGCATATTCTACCATGCCTGAACTTTCATACATTTCAACCATCCCACTTTCCCCTTCCAAAATTTTCTCTTTTTACTTTGTTTCTTATGGTAAAACACATTTAGGCTAGGTTGACATGAAACCAAATGTCTGGTCAGTGTGAGCTAACATCCTTTTTGAATCAATGAATTTTGTCAAAGACACAATCTTTGGTAGTGTGCAAAAAGTCAGCTAGATATTTCAGTTATTTTTTTTTAATAATTTAAATGGCCAGACATTTTAAGATTTCACATGCATAGGTTTTCTTAATCAATCACATTGCCTTTCATTTTCTGTATTTGTGTTACCATCCATGATGCCTAAAGTTATCAGCATGAAAGGGATGTCCCTACGCTAGAAAGTCTTTCTGGCAACTGACCAAAAGCAAAACCAGTAGATTTATATCTCTAACAATGAAAGGTAGAATTTCTAAAAAGAATCTTAGAATTTCCAAACTAAGCAAATCAAAGTAGAATAGAAAACAACACCTTGCAAGAAGCAAATCTGGCAAAGAGCAGCTCAGAAATATCCATGGAAGATATTGGCAACTTTGCAATGTCAAATAAAAGACTTGTCCCTCCATGTATATGCCCTATTCACACATGCTTGTTGCATATATATGTCTCTTCACATTTGGATGCCTATATGTTCCCATGCATGGGTACCTCACACATCATCTCTGTTAGGATCAAACCATCCCACTGTGTATGTATTTTGTATTCAAGAGAGTGCAAACTCAAGGTTTATGGAAAAGAATGTTATAATATTGCATAATTTACCAAGCTATTTTATAAAATAGAATTTCTCATGAATTGAGAATATCATCATTCTAAATTTTTAAAAGTAAAACATATTAGAGAGAATTCATGAGCTATAATTTGGAGAGGATTCTGTAAATATCTGGAAACTTGAGTATTAAACTGAGAACCCAGAGTAAGAGGATATAAGAACTACATCATATGACTTTTCTTCTCCTTTTGACCCCTCTAGTTCATGTTATTGAAAATCTATTCTTAAATATTCAGTGAATCAAAGAATTTGAGAATTGGAAGGGACCTTAATGGTTATCTAGTCTAACCTCCTACCCCATTGTAGCACCTATCTAAAGGACACAACCTTTAAACTTAATCTAATGAACCACTTCTTCATTTATACATAAAAGATTCATGGAAATGTCTTTTCTTCATTTTATCATATTTCCTAAGCAATTGCCTGAGATCACCATAACTCTTTATAATTTCACATGTTAGCTACTAAGATTTAGAACTGAAAGCTCTTATGAATATAAATCTAACCTTTCACTTTATGCTGTTGTTGTTGTTGCATCATTCCAAGTTGTGTCCAACTTTTTGTGACCCCATTTGGGGTTTTCTTGGCAAATATACTGGAGTGGTTGGCCATTTCCTTCTCCAGTTCATTTTACAGATAAGGAAACTGGGGAAAACAGGGTTATGTGACTTGCTCAGGGTCATAGAGCTGGTAAGTATCCCAATTCTAAGCCCAGCACTCTATCCACTGCTGCTCTTTTTTTTTTTTTTCATTTTATAGCTGTAGGAAATAAGGCCTAGACAGTTTAGGTGACCTTCCAAAGATACTACAGGAAGTAAGAAGTCAAGGCTGGATTCAAGCAAATTACATCTTACTCTACATTTAGTGCTCTTTCCCTCTGCACCACAGTGCCTGGATCGTTTATTGCAACTTCTTCATTTTTTAGTTGAAGAAATTGCAGTACAGAAAGGTTCTTGCTCAGTGTTCAGACTGCTACCTAGTTTCTTGATTCTCCCTCTAGTAGTATTTCCATTATTCCGCATTGTCTACATGTGCTTATCTGCTTATGGGGGTATCTAAAAAATAAGAGCTTTGCATTCAAACTCTTCAGATGTTCCATACCACCTTCAATTCCATCCAATCTAAGATTTATATATGTATATGTGTGTATATGTATATATTTGTATATATGTATATATGTGTGTGTATGTATATATGTGTGTGAATATATGTATCTGTATACATATATATATACATGTATATTGATTAACACCTACTATATGCAAGAAGCCATTAGAATATATATTGTTTGAAGAATAATGATGAATAATTAAGCTATTTTGAGTATTATAAATACCCAAAACAACTACAAAAGACCTATGAAGGAAGTTGCTTTCCACCTCCAGAGAAAGAAGTAATAAATAGAAATGTGCATATTATGGTTTTATGTTTATATGTATGTATGTATGTATGTGTGGTGTACATATGTATGTATGTGTGTATATCTGTGTCAAGTGGTGGCCTTCCCTAGTGGGGAGGTTAAGAGAGTTTGGAACTTAAAATGTAACAAAAAATAAAATTTAAGAAAAAAAGAAAATGTATCAAAACAAATGTATATATAGTTTTTTTTTCTTTTCACTGATTATGTATATCCTAAGCATTCTTTTCTCAGTTACAATATAATTTATTTTCATTATAATTTTGTGCTTTGGTGGAATATATTATTAGTAGTAGTACAATATTCTATCAGAAATAAGTAGTTTAAAATTCAGAAGTAATATGTAGCATCCTGAATTAGAGCTATGGAAAGGAATGGAGTCCTAATGTTAAATATAAGCATTGACTTGTAATAGGAGAAAATACATTAAGTTGTAGGACTAATGTATAATTAGTGCTGAAAAAAACAAAAGGAAAAATGTTTAAGAAACAGTGAAAGAGGATGACTTCTGTTAGTTGTGAAGGTCTTTGTGTTTTGTTGGAAAGTGTCTATTGTTGCTACTTTATGGGTAAAGTCATTTGATATACTCAGTCTCTTTAGTGTTGGGAATATATAAGGCCATTCCCTGGGAAAACCAGAGGGATATCATCTAAGAAAATTTGGGGCATTTTAAACATTCTAATATACCAAGTGTGCTATTTAAAGCAAAAAATTATTTATTTAAAATAGGGAGAAAAGGCTAAATAGAAGCATATTTCATGCTAATTATTCTTACCTAGCTGCAAACATTAATATATATGTATATGACTGTATATAATCCTCAAAGATTTCTTTCTCTATCTCTTTCTTCCTCTCTCTCTCTCTATATATATGTTCATATATATATGTAAAGGTATATACATAAGCAACCTAATATATGTGAATATATATAAATACATAAATATAAGTATATATCTTATATGTAGTATATTATAACATATTCCATATTGATTTATATGTGCACATATATATGTATGTATATGTATGTGTGCATAATATTTCAAAGAAACAAGATGAGTCTCTCAGTATGTGACTATTAAAAGGGTACAATGACATAGCCAATATAAAATAATAAATTATCTAAAGTCTCTGGTATAATAGCTTCTGAATATAGCGTCTAAATGATTAAACTGAAATAGATTCAGGGCTCAAATAAGGACCATTTTCTGGAGAAATTCCATTGACTGTGGTAAATTCAGATTTTTTTCCCCTCTATCTTCATTCTTATCGGGTTTTTCCTTATCTTACAGGAACAGGCAACAATGAGATTGCTAGTGAAGCAAAAACAATTTACTTAATAATTGACAGAATAAACAATGTTAGCCTACAAACTGGATTTGGAAGAAAATCTCCTCCAGGGGCAGAGAAAAGCCCTCAGGGGACTGTTGTGGTCAATAAAAATAATAACTGCTATGTACATGAAGATTTAAATTTTACAAAAGCTGTAACAGACATGATCTTATTTGAATCTTACAAGAACACTGTGAGGTAGATATAACATCAGCATTATTATCTCTAAATTAGAGATGAGGAAACTGAGACTCAGAAAGTTTGTCATTTGCCCATGTGTCAGAGATGGGATTTGAAGTCAGATATTTCTGACTTCAAATAGTGTACTCTGTCCATACAAGACACTGCTCCAAAAAGGCTATTATGAATCTCATTAAAAAAAAAGATAGCTATGGAGTGATGATGATGATGATAATGTTGATAATGATGATGATGATGACAATACATTCAGACTACTGATGGTTTAAACAATACCGGGTCTACTGAGTGTTATTTTCTTAATAGGTTCAACTTCATCATTACACATATTACAGGAAACTGTGATCTTCAAATAGATGCACTGTCACAGAAATTAGAATTTAGAGATCCAGAGACTCAGGCACATTGACATACTGTTCTACAAGGCCATAAACTCTGTATCCATACAACTTCACAAGGTCTATTACACCTGATCCACAATAAGCAGGCTCAAAAAACTCATATCCCTGCTCTCCAAGTGGCCATGACTCCTGACTATGAGGGACAGTCAATCTCTGGCAGAAACCTGTACCTGATAGAATATTTCAATGTGTGGGAACATCCTAAACTTGTGTATTCTTCCTTGCAAGCTTCAATGAATAATGTTCCACCTCTGCCACAAGAGTCTAATGATGGGCAAAATGCCGTGGTAAGCTAGTAAATATTTAACAACAAGCTCTTGGGGGGGGGGTGTGCACATGACACACTTTTAAATGTGTATTATTAACATTTTCTCCACCATTTTCTTAAGTCTAACACACAAAACAATAAATCAAACCCTGTTATGTGAATTTCTGAAGTATAAATGCTTGTACTGAAAATTTAGAAAAAAACTCTTGTGAGCTTATTGAAACTGACTCCAGCACCTGAGGTTCTGTTCAAAACGTTCCACATGATCAGCCTATTACTGCTGGTGAACACTAAAGCACTATACATCCTTTTTGGGTCTTCATTGTTGAGAGATGTGCGCTCAGTGTACCAAGGACACTGAGGGAGAACCAACAGACATGTTGCAATACTTGCTGGACCCCCTCCAGCTCTAGGCTGTATTAATGCTAAGCCTTTTTAAAGAGTTGCCCCCATCCCCATGAGTACAATACCATTTTGGTTGTAGAAGCAACCCTGACCAAAAGATGCTGCTTCTTCTATGCCGGTGGAAAAGAATCTTGTTTGTACTGTCTCTCCTTCTGTTTCCATAAAATGTTAAATAAGGTCTGAAGAACTAAGGAAATGATCTGATACCCTGCATACTTTCCCTTCTGCTTGAGCTTGATCTTAATGGAAATCTATCTGTGGGAGAACAATAAGTATATTCATTGTGGTCAAATAATTATGAGAAAGTTAGCTGTTCTCTCAACATAGAGGCATGCGTAGTTTTTGAAAAGGGAAAGAGAAACTGCATTAGTGAACCCAAGTTGCCAATTCTGTAGCTTGGGAAAAAATGGGTTGGATCTGATGATTCTGAAAAATATATTTGTCTGAGTACCCAAGTAGTGATTTAGGAGTAATGCAAAGCATTTGATGTCTTAGTTTTTAACTGACTCCTTAATGGCAAAAGCAAATGTTAGGTTCTTAATTCTCATTATCAAGTTACTTGTGTTTCCTGACATATAATGCTTTATTTTTTGCAAAGTGCTTTGCAAATATTATTTCATTTGATCTTCAAAACAACTCTGAGACAACTGCTATTATTATATTGATTTTGCAGATGAGGAAACTGAGGCATTCAGAGGTTAAGTAATCTACTCATGTTCACACAGCTTCTAAATGCCTGAGGCTGGATCTGAACTTAGGTGGGCCTGACTTTAAGCCCAATACTCTACCCCTGTGGTGTAGAACCTGGGGCTTGAAAATCACATGTGGCCTTCTAGGTCTTTGGGTGTGGCCTTTTAACTGAGTCCTAGTTTTATGGAACAAATCTTTTTATTAAGGGGATTTGTTCTATGAAGTTTGGATTCAGTTAAAAGGCTGCACTTGAGGACCTAGAGGGCCACATGTGGCCTTGGGGCCCCAGGTTCCCTACCCCTGCTCTAGTCACTTAATCACCTAGCTGGCCTAAACTATAGCAACTCCCTTACCTAGGCATAAACCTTTAAGTGTTGCTTAGATTTTCCTAACTCCATGACCAGCACACAATCAACAACCCTACACTTCTTTTTTGGCATTTCATTGTACGTACGTATTTCTATACCTCAGATTAAAATAGACAGTACAAAAGCCCTTACATTCTCAGTACAAGGGAAGAAAGAGGCTCATCAAAAATAAGATGTTTATTTAATTTAAAATTGTCAATAATCACTCTTCAAAGCTCCCTTCCTGTGGACAAGCTATATGTCTTTGCCACATTTATACATCTTGCTATTTAATCTGTTCCCCTAGCCTCTAGAAGAGTTCCTTAAGCAGTCTAAAAATGCTAGCATATATTTCATAGAAATTGAAATTTCCATTAAAAGTTACCCAAACAAGTGGGTAAAAGCCTGCACAGTAGTAGAGAAAGACAAAGTGAAAAAGTCAGCTAAACAGAGATAAAAGATGGAAAGGAAAATTACTGTGTCATCAAAAAGATAATGAAGTTTAAAAGAAATAAAAAAGATGAGACATTTTGTAGGACACATAAAGCAGTGCAACCCAAGCCAATAAAAGAGATGAAAACTTTGGTATAGGAAATGTCACTAATTAGATATTGTTAAAGCTGAAATGAACATTTTCTTTTATGATTTTATAGGTTAACAAATAAAAAACGGTACTTAAATGAGCAATCTCTGATTTTGTCAGGGATCAGGGTGCAGATTGTCTGACATTATCTCTACAGGAATAGAGCTTAATCGGGTGGAGCATTGCTCTGGGAAGATCCAATTTGAGAGAGACCTTGATCTCATCATCACCAACAAGTACTCTAACAGTACAATCCTACAATTCTTCTATCTGATCATAACCTCCCATCCTTCCACACCTCTCTCTGCTTCAACCTTTTTAAATATATTCCCCCTCCCTTTTGCAACTAACTCTTTATGGAGACAAATGGGTGGCACAGTGGAAAAAGTACTAGGCCTGGAGTCAGAAAAATCTGAATTCAAATCTGCCCTCAGACACCAGCTGTGTGAACCTGGGCAAGTCACTTAACCTCTGTTTGCCACAGTTTCCTCACTTGTAAACTGAGGAGAATAGCACCTATCTCTTATGGTTGTTGTAAGGATCAAATTAGATAATATTTGTAAATAGCTTATTTAGCGCAATGCCTAACATGATAGTGTTATATAAATGCTTATGCCCTCCCATCCCTCTCATGTTTTCCCAGACCATCACCCTTAATTTGATTAAATAAGTCACTATCATATTCCTCCTTAGCCACTTTGATTAAGCACCTCATATAGACTAACTATGTGCCAAGTATTTTGTTGAATTTTTTTTGTTAAAAATATCTCATTTGATCCTCTCAACCATTCTATGAAGTAGGTGGCATTATTATCCCCACTTTACATTTGAGGAAACTAAGGCAAACAGAAGTTAAATGATTTGCCCAGGGTCACTAGTAAAAATCTGAGGTCAGATTTGAAATCAGGTCTCCTTGACTCCAGGCCCAATGTTCTGTCAATTATCCTACCAGCTGCCTCTAGGGAAGTAATGATGTGAATAGGAACTAAATTTGATAATCACCCTGAATTCATTCACTTAATAAAAAGCCTTTTTTAATTTTTTTTAACTTTTGTCTTGAACTATTACCCACCTTTCCAAGGTATTTTTACAAGGATTCTGGAAAGGATACTAGAGAATAGTATTATTTTTTTTAATGATTACAGTTTTACTAAAAAGAAAATTCTCTCTCTCTCTCTCTCTCTCTCTCTCTCACACACACACACACACACACACACACACACACATCTTTTTTTTCCTCTCTCCTCTCTGTGTTGTATTTGTCTTTCTCTCTCTGCTATGTTTTCTTTGTCTGTCTGTCCTCTCTGTACCATATCTCTGTATCTCTGTCTCTATCTCAGTCTGTTTCTCTCTGTATTTCTGTGTCTTTTTCTGCCTTTTAGAGATAACACTTGCCCCCTTTTATAAGACCAGTACAAAAGTATGGTTGGGGCTGAGATTTAATTGCTTTATGAGAATATTCCCATTGATCTAAGCAAAATAATCAGCATCCTTCCCACAAAATCAAAGTCTGACCCTATGGCTTTATATTTTTAATCTCCTTGAGTTAGCCATGCTTTTATGATCAACCTTCTTCAAATTTTATATATGATTTCATTGATCTTTGGGATCCTATGGGGTTGTATCTATAGCCCCATTTGATAGATGAGGAAAGTGAGACACAGAAAAGAAAGTGTCTTAAGACGTCATGCAGCTAGTAAGCAAAATATCTGAGACTAGAACTCAGGAATCACAATTCCTACTCTAATGCTCTTTTCAATAAATGATACTGTCTCACAACCAAAATTCAAGGCCTTCCTAAAATCAATAACAGAGTACTTGCAATGCAAAAGAACCCACCAGGAAATGTCAGTTATCTTGGGTCATAATTATCAGTGCTGACAGTCACAGCAAGGAAATACATAATAGGAGTTTGTTAGTTGTTGTTTTTCCCCCTTGACACACAAAATCTACGCTGAGCTATTAGTACTGTCTGCTATAACAAGTGCCAATTAAGGAATAGCCTTTGCAACCTGGAGTAAGACAGCAGAGAAACAGCCATCTCAGAGATCTCCATGAATGCTTCCTAGTAAGATCAACTCTGAATTCATGTAGCAAGGTATATGAAGTATTCAGTCAGTGTGCCTGTTATTATAACAACACTCTGAACTGACTGCAACTGGCATGAGACTTTTTAAATTAGAATGCATTCTAGTGAGCATTCAGTAAAAAGAATGGTTTAAAAAAAGATGGGGGGCTGCAAATCAAGGAAATTGAGAGCTGAGAAAAAGTTGAGATGGCATCTTGTTCAATTCCTTCATTTGAGAGAAGAGGAAACTGAGTCACAGAAAGGTAAAAGAGCCCAAACTATGCATCCTGATGCCTCCATAGGAACTGAAACCAGTGCATCCTAATAACCTTCCACTAATAAAATCAGTATAGAGTCAGTGGTAGAGCTGTTCAATGAGGAAGCCATAGGAGAGGAGGGAAGCATATGATATAAGTGATAGTGGAAGTCAGGCAGAGTGACCAAAGAGCTCAACAGAAAGGAAGTATGTGGCATCAAAATGGAGTGGAAAGGCAAATTTTGACCATGCTCTATTCTCAGACAAAACATTTTGGAGCAGAAGGAGCAAAGAGATGGGCCCAGAGCTAGAGGAACTAAACCACAATGCAGAGATGGAATTTTAGCCATGGAAAATGAGACATGTTGGGCCACAGAATGAAATATGTTATAAAAGAGATAGAAACAAAGTGCTCTTGAGGAATAAGAGTAGCACTGCCCTTTTAGTCCCACAGGTTTTCAACCTCAAGGTCATCCTCAACCCTCTTCTCTCACTCACTTCACATATCTAATCAGTTGCCAAACCTGTGATTTCTTTCTCTAGAACATCTCATTGAAACACTGTCCTGTCAGTGCAGAAGGTACAGTTGGTTAGCTGGTACTCAACCCCTTATGCTCATGCCTTCCCAAGACTTTACAATTTCTTTCCCAGGGAGTGGGTTAAGGTATAATATTTTGTCCATTTACTGTTCTCTCCTCCCAACCTCCTTTCTCTACGTAAATTTAATTAGCCACATATTTAAATTATCCGTACACTGTTGCAACATGTTCATTTTCTAACCATAGATAATATAGGCCCTTTAGGTCTACTATGTCCCTCTTCTTTTATGAGATTTATAGGTTAGTAACATAAGTAAAATATTTCAGAGCCCTCAGTTAGGAAAATTCTAACATTGAGGCAGAGGTTTAGATTTGGATTTGGATTTCATAAATGTAAATTTATGTTTATTTTGAGTTAATGCCTGGTCTCTTTATGTTAGAAATATAAATCAGGATTCAGGAAACATTTAAGTAAAAGAATCAGGCAGAGTATATTACAGAGTATAGTAGCTACTAGTGGAAGTCATTCTAAGGGAAAGTTTCAAAGAGCTGAACTTTTTGTTTTCTTTTTGTTTTGTTTTTTTTGTTTGTTTGTTTTTAGAATATTCTTCAATTCTTGGACTGCTGGGTACAATAAGTAGCTTCAGCCCATGTTGTCTAAGCATCTACTAATCTAGCCCTAACCTTTCTCTTACCTCAAAACTTACATCTCTAACTATCTATTGGACATTTCGAGCTAGATATCCTATAGCTATCTTAAAAACAAAATGTATAAAACGTAACTCATTATCTTTTCCCAAAAACTCTCATTTTCATGACTTACCTATTACTAAACTTGCATGAAGTTTAGTAAAGAGAAATGAGCAGAATTAGGAGAAAAATTTACATGGTAACAGTAATATTTTAAAGATAATCAACTGTGAAAGACTTAGTAACTCTGATCAACACAATGATCAGCCATAGGTCCAAAGGACTCATGATAAAAAATGCTACACACCTCCAAATAGAGAACTGATAGACTCAGAGAACAGATTGAAGTATTATTTTTTTCTCTTTATTTTTTTAAAATTTACTTTCAGAACATGGCTAATGCAGAAATTTGTTTGCATGGCTTCATATTTGTAATGGGTTTTGAATTTATTGCCTTCTTAATAGGTGGGGAAAGGGTGGCAGAGAGAAAGAACTGGAACTGAAAATAAAATAGAATTGAATGGAAAACAATTACACAAAAATAATAACTTACTTATTACAGTTGGGAGTACCACCTTTCTTTGAGTCACCCAAGCTCACAACTTGGCATCCTTGACTCCTCACTATCTCTCACACTCCATATCCAACCTGTAGCCAAGTCCTATCTATTTTTCTTCCATGATAACTCTTGTATAAAACCTCTTCTCTCTTCTGACACTCTCATCACAATGGTGCAGACCTTCATTACCACATGCCTCAACTATTGCAATGGCCTATTGGTGGTTCTCCCTGCCTCAAGTCTCTCTCCACCCCTATCTGATCTCCAATAAGCTGTCAAATTAATCCTTCTAAAATGCAGATCTGATCATCCTCTTGGTGAATAAATTTAGTGGTTTCCTCTTGTTGAATAAATTTAGTGGTTTCTTATTACTCCCAAGATCAAATACACAACCCCTTGTTTGGCTTTTAAAGTTCTTCATAAATACCTTATTCCCTTTACTGTTCCTTGTACATCAAAAACCATCTCCCATTTCTGAGCATTTTCCCTGGCTATACTTTATATCATGAATGAGCTTGCTCTTCATCTCCATCTCATGGATTCCATAACTTCACTCAAGTCCTGGTCCACTTTCTGCAAGAAGCCTTTCTTAATCCTCCTTAATTTCAGTCCCTTTCTCTCTGTTGATTATTTACAATTGATCTTATTTAAATGTCTTATTACATATAGGGTTTTTTAATGTTGTCTCCACATTAGACTATGAGCTCCTCGAGAAGAGAAACTGAGTTTTCGGTTGTTTGTTTGTTTTTTCCTTTACTTGTATTCCCAGCACTTAGCACAATGTCTGACACATATTAGGTACTTAATAAATCTTTGTTGATGACATAAATATGAGGAATGAACATTTCAGGTGAAGGGTCTTCCAAGAACATGAATATAGGTGCATAGACAAGAAAGGCTAGGGAATATATGAAGAATGCTAAATAATTCTGTTTGGTAGTAGTATAAAGGATATGTGAGGGGTTGTTGGAGAATGGAAACATAAATTAGGACCATACTCTAGAGACTTGATTTCATAAATAGATTAGGGTTAGTCTGAATGGGTTGAGCTTTATTTTGTAGTGATAGAAAGCCACTAAAGAGTTTATGTAGACAAATGACATGATTTGAACTCTGCTTCAAGAAGATTGATCTGAAAGTTGATTTAGAATAAATCAGAGAAAAGAAAGACAGAATG
Source organism: Vombatus ursinus (assembly GCF_900497805.2). Lineage (NCBI taxonomy): Eukaryota > Metazoa > Chordata > Mammalia > Diprotodontia > Vombatidae > Vombatus > Vombatus ursinus. Next base: position 6,988,054 of record NW_020954572.1, on the reverse strand, counting down.
AGAATACCACTTAGAAGTATATGGAAATAGGCCAAATAAAAGGTAACAGTTGTAACAATGGCTATAGAAAGGAATGCACACATTTTAAAAAGGTTGAAGAGAGAGAATCAATACTGACTTAGCAAATGATTAGCTATTGAGGAAAAAGGAGAAGGCAAAAATAACTCCAAGGTTTTGAGCCCAAGAGACTTATAGAATTGTGGTGCTATTAACTCAAATAAGGAAATCAGGAAGACGAATACATTTGAAAGGAAAGATATGTTTAGTATTAGACATTTAAGTTTGTAGGGGCAGTATGGTGTCCAGGTGGAGATATTCAGCAATAAGACAGAAATAGATGAAGAGAAACAAAAGAGTGTAATGTAACAGAAGCCAAGGGGAGGGGAGAGCCTTGAGAATGAGGTCCTAACATTGAAGAGTGGTCTAGAAGAATGAAGATTGAGGAAAGGATACAGTATTTAATGATGAGACAGTAACTGGTAACTTTTAAGAACAAAGTTTCAAGTAAGTGGCTTGGGATGAGAAGCAGATTTAAATGGGTTGAGGATTGAATGTTTAGAGCATGAAGGCACACAATGTAAACTAATCTTTTTCTTTTAGTGATATGCATTTTGTACTGATTTGTCAGTTTTTATGCAGATCTTCTGTGAGATAATCTGGACCTAATTCTAGACTCTGCATGTATCACCCATACTGCCATCCATGCACCTTGAACCCTTGGTCTTCAATCTATAAATGGGGGGAGGGGATGTTGAACCAGAAAATATAAATTTCTTCTTCCACCCAACTACTTCTATCGAGGATAGTTTTATCATATCCTCCATTATGGGCTTAACACACAAATGTCCATTCTCTTAATGACTGTCAGTTAAGTTAGACTTCTGAAAGAAAAACCTCTCCAACATACCCAAAAGTAGAAAGGTCTACCTTGGGCAGTAGTGGTGGCTTCACCCTCAGTGGAAGTTTTCAAGTAAGGACTAAATGATGACTTTTGAGGGATACTGTAAAAATGATTCTTGTTCAGGTGCAAATTAACCAGATGGTTTCTGGGGTCTCCTCCAAGGCTGAGACTTTATGTATGTGATTATTATAGTTAGAGACACTTAATTGCATGGCCTTAATCCAATATCATAATTGCAAAGTGTATAGCAACTACTCTACAAAAATTTATCGGGGCACCAAGGCAAATGGCTTCCTAATCAACAGACTAATACTTCCAGAGTAAGCCTAATTAGATTCATGCAATGTTAAATCTGGAAGAGAACTTAAGAGACTACCTAGTTCAGGCCCTCCTTTTTGCAGATGAGAAAGTTCAAGATCCAGAATGATTAAATGTCTTACCCAAGAATAGTAGTTAATTGGCAGAGCAAGGACTCCAACCCAAATCTTTTGCTTGCAATTACAGTTCTCTTTCCACTGTCCCATGATGCCTCATTAAAGTGCTGCATGAGGGCAAAGTGGTAAATGAGAATAACCTCAGCCAAGTAGGCTGCAAAGGTACTACTGAACCTGTGTGCTCACCTTCACCTTTTGGCTCCTCCTGATATTACCCTACTGCTATATATTAGTCAACTCTTTCACTGTTTCTTCAGTGCTTTAGTGTATCCATAATTTCATCCACATATGTACTCTTCCTCTAATGCATCTCATGACCCCTTTATACCTTAGTGTAAATTCTGCCTGATTTCCCTGGTCAAAATTTTAACTATTTGGTAACGATTTTTTCTAACCTTAGCTAGTCTAGTTTTCTCATGACAGATATATAGTCCATTGCTAAGCCCATCCTGAATACACATGGCTTTATTTCCTTCTGGATTAGTATACCCATATTCCATGGAAGTAATATCCTTGATAACTAGGGATCTGAGTAAAGAGAAAAAAGAGTGCCAAAAGGAGGAGAGAGAGAGATACGGTATGCATCTCCTCAAGTGCCAAGCAGATTATTGTGTAATAAACAAACAGGACCTGGATATAAATTCTGCATATGAAACTAGCTAATTGGGGTACCTGGGCAAGTCACATAATCTCTTTGAACTTCGGCTATCTCATATGTAAAATGGGATAATGATAGTGCCTACCTCACGTTTGTTATAAAGATCAAGTGAGCTAACATGTAAGGTACTCTGAAGTCTTTAAAGAGCCATATAAATGTGAGCTATTGATATTACTATTGAGCACAGTAGTTGCCAAATAAATATATGTTGAATGGAGTCAGAAATAGGCATAGTAAGTGGAGATGAGAGGATTCATACCTCAAACTTCAAAGTTTCACCTGTAACCTTTCCTCCTGCTTCTCCCAAAGACAAGAAGGAAAAAAAAGGGACTTTTCTCAACCAATATCATCATTATGTAAGTCTTGTCAGTGTCATCAGTTGTTCTCTACAGTAGGAGGATCACCTTTTTTTTTTCATAAAGCTGGGATTGGTTTTCCTATAAAGGGGCAGGGAGGACATTTTCAGGATGACCATTGAGTTGACTTCCTTGCCACCTAAGGCATAACAGATTCAACATTTAGGGAATTAGTTTTTAATGAACTTCTCAGGAGGAATGTTGCTCCTGAGGCTTAGAGAGATTAAATGAAGTCATACAGATGGGTCCCACAGAGATAGAATTTGAATCCATATCCTCCGACTCCAGAGTTCACTTTTCTTTTCAATATACCATTAATCTCATCATCTTTAGTGTCTTCATAAAGGGGTTAGCAATTGTTTCCATAGCTAGTCTAGCTTATATCAAAAAACAGGGAAATAATATGTCAGAAAAGTCATTTTAATATAACCAAGGCCTTTGCAAGACATTATTCTCTTGAAAGGAAAAAAAGGATATGGAAACCAGCACTGCCATAGCCAGCATTATGAGGCAGAGCACTGCCAAATAATATATAAAAGGACCAAAGGTTTATCTATTTCCTTAAACCATAGTTTCACTCCCACTAATGACATAACAGGCTAAAATTCTCACAAGAGCAAGCAAACAGCCAGTTCCATGGCAAACAGCTCTGCAAAAGGGAAAAAAAAATGACAGAAGCTTCAAAAGTATAATGCCACCAACAACAATAAGGATTTTTATTGGCAATCTAAAAACAGCTGACATTGCCTAAAAGTAGAGCCATAAAAATAAAATATAAACACAAATCCTCCATTTGCCTATACTTGGAAAGAATGGGAAGTTTTTACAATTGATATGCCAGCTAATATCGCTGTATCCCATAGTCTGCAAGAAAAGGGGGGAGAAAAAATCCTCCTATGCCCTAGGGCTCCTCCTTACTTTTCAGATCCTATTTTCACAGTTCTATTTAGAAAACTGTCCTGGTTTAAAACCAAATAAACAAGCCTTATACTTCAGCATAAAAATGTTATTCATTTTCCCCAACATTTTGATTGGTTTATCCCTGTTGGATTATGCAAACAGCTGTAGCACTAAGATTATTGGAGTCATTTCTTCTTTCAAAATTCATACACACAACATTCAGTGCTAGGGCTATTTGGCCAGTGAACTGAACCAAAGCATGACCAACCTGGTCATTTTGGTCATCTTAACAATCATTCCCAATTGCTATGGCTAGAGTAAAGGAATAGCAAAACTCATTGATTGTTAACAGGTCCCTGGTGATCAGATTGCCTGTGCCACAGTCTGGTGATTTTACCCTGATAGACCCAGCAAACTTCTCATCTCAACTTCACAGTGAATTTCTTTTTGTTCTTTAATGGTCCCAAAATGAATTGACCTGGGTTTTAATTATGTGGCTGTTAAAATTGCATTTGGGCCATTCTATGGATTCCTGTCTATCTAGTTTAGATAATAACTAACTTTAAGGTTGTTTTGGTCATTATGGATTCCTGATGCAAGTTAACTTTTGAGAAAACAACATATCTTTGATATCTCAACTATCTATTATTTGAAAATGAGTTTGAATAAATTAATTCTTACCTATCTTAGAAATGTGAACTAAACATCTGAACAACCAGGATTATGAATTTCAAATATCTAGGGCCTAGAGTTCTTTGTCCTATAGCAGCAAAGTATTTATATCGACAATGAGATTAATTTCCCACAGCAATTGGGAAATACTAATTTTCCATTGGTGAATGGGAGGAAGAGGGCCTGTATGATAATAAATATTATAATATTAATATAATGATAAATATTGGTAATAATAATATAGTATATGTGCTTATATTATATAGTATGTTACATGTTTAATATATACAATATATAATTTTATATTATGTTATAAATGTATGATATATTGATAATATAATAATATATGCAGGAAGACTTGGTTTCAAGTCCTACCTCTAGCATATACTAGCTATGTGACTATAGACAAGTCATTTAATGTTTCAGTGTCCCAGGCAACTCTGAAACTTTCAGTTACAGGTAAGTTCCTAATATGCAAAAGTAGATAGAAGTTTCATTACTAGGAATTTCTATATGAATGAAATCACAAATGATACAAAAATTGTACATAATTCTTGATAAATAAAACCACTATAAAGCTTCATTTGAAGCCTCTCAGGAAGGAGAGCTTTCATTTTTGTTTATTTGTTTTATCCATCTATTCTTTCAAGCTTTTATGAAGAACAAATAACTTTGACCTTAAATGGGGTTTCAACCACTGAATGCCACAGAGCTGGAAGAGACTTCAAAAGCCATTTAGCAGCTCTTCTTGTAGTAGCTAAGAACTGGGAATTGCAGGGATACCCATCAATTGGGGCATGGCTAAACAAATTGTGATAATTGTGATGGAATACTACTATGCTATAAGAAATAATAAGCTCTATTAATAGCAATGAGAAAAGGAATTAGAATATGCAATGAGGGAACAAAACTGTCGCTCTTCACAGATTATATGATGGTATACTTAGGAAATCCCAGAGAATCAAGTAAAAAACTACTTGAAATTATTAACAACTTTAGAAAAGTTGTAGGATATAAGATAAACTCACATAAATCATCAGCATTTCTTTATTTGATCAGCAAAGCCCAGCAGCAAGAGGTAGAAAGAGAAATTCCATTTAAAATAACCATAAACAATAAAAAATACTTGGGAGTCTACTGGCCAAGACAAACCCAGGAACTATGTGAACACAATTACAAAACATTTTCACATAAATAAAGTCAGTTCTAAAAAATTGGAAAAATATCAATTGCTCATGGGTAGGCCAAATCAATGTAATAAAAGTGACAATTCTGCCTAAACTAATTTACATATTCAGTGCCCAATCAAAGTACCAAAATTATTTGATAGAGTTAGAAAAAAATAACAACAAAATTCATCTGGAAGAACAAAAGGTCAAGAATATCAAGGGAATTAATAAAAAAAAATACAAAGGAAGGTAGCATAGCAATACCAGATTTCAAACAGCATTATAAAGCAATAATCATCAAAACTATTTGGTACTAAGAAATAAAGTAGTGGATCAGTGGAATAAATTAGTTATAGAAGACTCACTAGTCAATGACTATAATAACCTAGTGTTTGAGAAACCCAAAGACCCCAGCTTTTGAGATAAGAACTCACTATTTGAAAAACTGCTGGGAAAACTGGAAAACAATAGGACACAAACTAGATATAGACCAACATCTCACATTGTGTACCAAGATAAGGTCAAAGTTGGTGCATGATTTAGACATAAAGGGTGATACCTTAAGCAAATTAGAAGAGCAAGGAATGATCTACCTGTCATATCTATGGGGAAGGGAAGAATTCATGACCAAACAAGAGAAAGAGAACATTACAAAATGTAAAAAAGATCATTTGATTACATTAAAATAAAAGGCTTCTGTACAAAAAAAAAAATGCAACCAAGATTAGAAGGAAAGCAGAAAGCTGGGAAACAATCTTTATAGCAAGTCTCTCTGACAAAGGCTTCATTTCTCAAATATATAGAGAATGGAGACAAATTTATAACAATGCAAGCCATTCCCCAATTTTTAAATGGTCAAAGGAAATGAACAGGCAGTTTTCAGATGAAGAAATCAAAGCTATCTCAAAGCATATGAAGAAGTGCTCTAAATCATGTGATTAGAAAAATGCAAATTAAAACAACTCTGAAGCCCCACCTCACACATATCAGATGGGGCAATATGACAAAAAAAAAAGAAAATTATAAGTGTTGGATAGGATGTGAGAAAACTGGCACGCTAATGCACTGTTGGTGGAGTTGTGAACTGATTTACACATTCTGGAGAGCTTTTTGTAACTATGCCCAAAGGGCAACCAAACTCTGCATGTCTTTTGACCCAGCAATTCCACTAATAGATCTGTATCCCAGAGATATCATAAAAAGGGGAGAGAACCTACATGTGCAAAAATATTTATGGTAGCACTTTTCTGGTGGCAAAATATCAGAAATTGAGAGGATGCTCATCAATTGAAGAACAAACTGTGGTATAAGAATGTAATGGAATATTATTGTGTAATAAGAAAGGATAAACAGGCGGATTTTAGAAAAATCTGGAAAGAATTGTATGAACTGCTGCAAAGTGAAATGAGTAGAACCAGGAAAACATTGTACATAGTATCAGCAACATTGGGTGATGACCAGCTATGAATGACTCAACTCTTCTCAGAAACACAAGTGTAAAGGATTCACATAGGAAAATGCTATGCACATCCAGAAAAAGAACTGATGGACTCTGAATGTAGATGGAAACATATTTTTTATTTACTTTATTCTTTTTCATAGTTTTTTTCCCTTTTGATCTGTTTCTTCTTTCACAACTATGACTAATATGTAAATAGGTTTTACATAATGGCACATGTATAATCTATATCAAATTGCCTATCATTTTCAGGAGAGGGGAGAGGAAGGAAGGAGAGGGAAAAAAATTGGAACTCAAAGTCTTGTAAAGGTAAATGCTAAAAATTGTCTTGACATGTAATTTGGAAAAAATAAAATACTATTAAAAAAAGAAAGAAATGATAAGCTCGACGACTAAGAAATACATGGAAAGACTTGAATAAAGTAATGAGAGTGAAATAAGCAGAACCAAGAAAACATTGCATACAGTAACAACAATATTGTTTTAAGGAAAACTATGAGTTACTAAGTCATTTTGACTATTTTAAATACCCAAATTAACTACAAAGGATATATGAAGGAAGATGCTATCTGCATCCAGATAAAAAATGGGTAAATAGAAGTATATATAGAATTATATATACACACATATTTGTGTCTAATGGTAGCCATCTCTAGGGTTGTGGGGGAGGGAAGAAAAAAAGGAAAAAAGAAAAAAAAACAAATTTACATATATGGATGCATATTCTTAATATAGCTGACAATACATAAAAATGTCTACATAAATAAAGACAATATCAGTCAGCCAATAGTCAATAGAAATTTATTTATTTATTAAGCACATACTACGTGCCAGGCACTGTGCCAAGCACTAAGAATACAAATAAGAAAAAAAAAACAGCCCCTACCCTCAGGGAGCTTACCATCTAAAGGCAAAGGTCTAGGGAGGTGGGGAAGATAACACAGAAAAGGAAGCTGAAGAGGAAAAGATGGGGCAAGAAGGTACCTAGCCAAGGAGCATGATAGAAAAATCCTGAGGAGTGCAGCCATCTGGTCTGGGTGATCTTGCATGATGATGAGGTTCCAGGGGGTTTTGATGAAGTCCCAAGCAGTGCAGCCAAGTAGGAAATGAAGTGATACAGGAAGGCAAGTGCTATTATAGCTGAACTATTTTTAAAGGAAAAAAAAAACAATAGAAAGTTAAGGATGGGAATGAATATAAAGACAGTTTGACATACATTAATTTAATTAAGGTTTCACTGACTATAATGTGTAGAGATTCCCTTATGTAAATACAGATATTTGGAAAAATTTCCTTACTTCAGATTGATAAGTAGTTATACATATATATACCTAATACAACTCTTTAAGGATTTCTGGAATATATTTTGGCCTTGGGTAAAGTAATTTTATAAGATCTGTAGAATTTACTGGTAAAAGGACAGATTAATTTTCATTTCATTATTTTATCAAACTTAAGCTTGCTTTCAGAAAACTTTCTAACAATTAGAAGTATCCTAAATTAGAACAGCTTGATTTGAAAAGTGTTGAGTTCTGCCTCGTTGGAGGTCTGTAAGTAGTCTGGAGAATCACTTGTTGGGTACATTGCAGTGGAAATTCATTTCACATATGTGTTGGACTAGCTCCTGTTGTGTTTCTTTTTAACTCTCAAATTCTGTGATTCTGTATTATTCACAAATCAAAAGGAAGAATTTATGTTGTATTAAATTAAAAAAATACAACAACAAATACTTAGAGGGCTCTTTAATTAGTGAATTGTGATCTCTATGATTTCCATTAAAAATGCCTCTACTTTTGAGTTGGAATTGTTTCATTACATTTGCTTTTATCACCAAAACAGTGCCAGGAACAGAGTAGGCATTTAATAAATCTTTGGTGATTTGAACAATTGTGGTGTCTGGTGCCTTTGTTTCAGGATAAACACTGAAAGTTTCCAAGTGTGTCAAGTATGATTTCATTAGGAATAAACCCCTTCACTATTTACAATTCTTTCCCCCCATTATATCTTTTTTTTATTTTAAAAGTCCATCAATTAGATTGAATATTTCCTTTGATTTCACATTGCTATCAATAGGCTTACAAACATTTTTTTTCTAACCTCAGTTTCAACAGCTTATTATACATATGTGATCAAATTATCATCCTTCTATGTGTTGCTTTATCCACTCACTATGCAAAATAGGAGGATTTTAGCTTCTTAATTATCAATATTCATTTTAATTAATTTCAAGTTCCAATTTCTCTCACTCGCTTCCTCCTCTCCCTGAACATTGAGAAGGCAAGTCATTTAATATAGGTTATCCATGTACACTCATGCAACACATATTTCCACATTAGTCATGTTATGAAAGAAAACAGACAAAAGCAAAAATAAAAACAAACAAAAAACAAGAAAAGTTTTAAAAAGTAAGCTTTGATCTGCTTTTGTACTCCATCAGTTTTTCCCCCTCTGAAGGTGCATAGCATTTTTCATCACAAGTTCTTCGGAACTGACATGGATCATTTATTGCTGAGAATAGCTAAGCCATTCACACTTGATCATTATACAGCATTACTGTTGTATGTGACCAATGTTCTCCTGGTTCTGCTCATTTCACTTTGCATCACTTCATGTAAGTCTTGCCAGTTTTTTTTTCCTAAGAGCATCTTAGTCATCATTTTTTATAGCACAATAGTATTTCATCATGATCATATACTGCAACTTGTTTAGACATTTCCCAATTGATGAGCATCCCCTTAATTTCTGAATTTTTTCCACCAAAAGAAAGAGCTACTATAAATATTTTTGTATATACCGGTCCTTTTCCTTTTTTTAAATCTCTTTGGGATAGAGACTAGTAGTGGTATTGCTGGGTCAAAGGGTATGTACAATTTTATACCCTTTGGCTATGGCTCCAAATTGCTCTGCAGAATGGTTGGATCAGTTCACAACTCCACCAATAGTGCATTAGTGACTCCATTTTCCCACATTCCCTGCAACTTTTGTTATTTTCCTTTTCTGTCATGTTAGCCAATCTGATAGATATGAGGTGATATTTTAGAGTTGTTTTAATTTGCATTTCTCTAATCAATAGTGATTGAGAGCATTTTTGTATCATTGTAGATAGTTGTAATTACTTCATCTGAAAACTGCCTGTTCATATCCTTAAGCCATTTATCAATTGGGGAATGACTTGTCCTCTTATGAATTTGACTCAGTTCTCTATGTATTTGAGAAATGAAGCCTTTATCAGGGAAACTTGCCGTAATTTTTTTTTCCACAGTTATGATACTGTGTATTTCCCTCCATCCTATTTCCCCCCTGTTTATCCTACTCTTTCTTTTCACCCTGTTCATCCTCAAAAGTGTTTTGCTTATGACCATTTCTCCCCCTAATATGGCCCCCTTCAATCAACCCCTCCCTTCTCTTATCCCCTTCCCCTCCCACTTTCCTCCAGGGTAAGTCAGATTTTTGTACCCAACTGAGTGTCTATGTTATTCCCTCTTTGAGCTGATTCCAATAAAAGTAAAATTCAAACATTCTCCTTCATCTCCCCTATCTTTCCCTCCACTGGAAAAGCTCTTTCATGCCTCTTTTATATGAGATAATTTACTGCATTTTACCTCTCCCTTCACCCATCTCCCATTGCATCTCTTTTTTCTCATTCCTTAGTTATTTTTTCTGGATAATCACTCTATCCTAATTCAACTCACTATCCTATTCAGCTCACTTTTATATCCTGTGTCTATGTATAATTCTTTTAACTGTCCTGATAATGATAAAGTTCTTAGGAGTTACAAGTTTCATTTTCCCATGTGGGAATGCAAACAGTTTACCCTTATTCAATTCCTTGTGATTTCTTTTTCCAGTTTACCTTTTTATACTTCTCTTGAGTCTTGTATTTGAAAGTCAAATTTTCTATTCAGCTCTTGTCTCTTCATCTTGAATACTTGAAAATGATCTATTTCATTAAATATTCACTTTTCCCTGAAAGATTATACTTAATTTTGGTTGTAATCCTAGCTCCTTTGCCCTCTGGAATGTCGTATTGTAAGTCCTCCAATCATTGAATGTAAAATCTATAAAATCTTGTGTTATCCTCACTGTGGTGGTTCCACTGTATTTGAATTGTTTCTTTCTTGCTGCTTGTAATATTTTCTCTTTGACTTGGAAGCTCTGGAATTTGGTTATAATATTCCTTGGAGTTTTCCTTTGGGGATCCCTTTCAGGAGGTAATTGGTGGATTTTTTTTTCAATTTCTATTTTCCCCTCTGGTTCTAGAATAACAGGGCAGTTTTCCTTGATTTTCTTGAAATTTTTATTAGCACTTTTTATTATCATGCATTCAGGTAGTCCAATAATTCTAAAATTATCTTTACTCAATCTAATTTGCTTTGCTAGTGAGATATTTCACATTTTCTTCTATTTTTCATTATTTTGATTTTGTTTTAGAGTTTCTAGATGTCTCATGCAGTCATCAACTTCTACTTGTCTGATTAAATTTTTAAGGATTAGTTTTTTAGTGAGTTTTCCTATTCCACCAATTCTACTTTTGAAGAAGTTCTTTTCTTCAGTGAATTTGTGCATATATGCGGCCAATTATGTTTTTTAAAGAATTATTTTCTTCAGTAGATTTTTGTGTCTCTTTTACCATTTGGCCAATTTTATGTTTTAAGGTGTTGTTTTCTTCAGCATTTTTTTGTTCCTCTTTTACCAAGCTATTGACACTTTTTCATGATTTTCTTGCATGACTTTCATTTCTTGTCCAAATGTTTTTTTCTCTACACCTATAATTTGATTTAAAAATACCTTCTGAGCTCTTCCAGGGTCTGAGACCAATTCACATTTTTCTTTGAGGTTTTGAATGTAGCTGCTTTGATTTCACTGTCTTTTTCTGAGTTTGTGTTTGGATCTTCATTGTCATCATAGTAATTTTCTGTGGCCATTTTCTTTTTTATTGTTTTCTCTTTTTTTTCCAATCTATTTCTTCACTTTTAATTTTATGTTAAAAATGGGCTTTGCTCCCAGGATAAAGGGGGCGCTGTCCAAAGTTTCAGATCTTTTGTGGTGCCATTTTCAGAGCTAGTGGGGTGGGGGGGTTGTTAGTAAGTTTTCAGTTCTTCCAAGGTGATATGATCTAAGGAGAGATATATTTACTTCTTTCCTAAACTGTGCTCTGATCTGAGAGACCACAAGGACTCTGTTCTGTCCTGGAACAGTGACCAGGGTCCTCATTTCTCTGCCATGGCAAGCTCTGGTGTTCTAGTACTCCTTCTCACCCTGGGACTGGGACCTTATAGCATATAGTCAATGCAACAGAGTCCTGCACCTAGTGCCAACCAAGAGACCTTGAATTCTCCTTTTGAGCAGTTGTCATACCCCCTTACCATCTGTGGTCTGAAACCTCAGGAAGCCCCTACTGCCAATCAGTTGCCCCCAAGGCCAGCTGCTGGCTTGCCAAGGCCTTGTCTGGGCTGGGCTGAGCTCCATACTCACCCTGGTGCAACAGACCATTTCTACCAACCTTCTAAGTTGTCTTGAACCAGACAATTGTTTCATCTCATCATTTTTCAGGTTCTACTGTGCCAAAATTTGTTTTGAGGCATTATTTTAAAGTTGTTTGGAGGGGAATTTAGAAAAGCCCAGGTGAGTCCCTGCCTTTTCATTACCATCTTGGCTCTACCACCACCTCTTATTTACAACTATTAAAATATCTAGGTGTTTTCAAGATATCTCAAATGCCACCTCCTTTTTGAAGATGGGTTTCCTCTCACCTGACAAAATTACTTTCTATTTAATTTGAATGAGAAGCAGCATTGTGTAATGGATAAAAAACTAGCCATTTGCTTTTGAGACAGGAAGGCCCGATTTTATATCCCACCTCTGCCAAAACTGTCTGTGATCATATGTATATCACAACCTCTCAGTGTTCTAGACAACTCTTTAAGACTTTAAATTGCAGGGAAAATGATGAGCTGTAATGGTAAAATGAATTTCCTCACCCAAAATTTTGCTATAACAATGAAATCATAAAGCCATACCCTATCCCTATCCTTACTTTTAATATCTTTCTTTTTATATATTTAGTTATCTGCCCCCTCCAATAGAATGTAAGCTTCTTGAGGGCTGGAACAGCTTTTTACTCTTGTATTCTTAGTAACTAATATGGTACCTGGAAAGCAGTAGAAGGTTTATTAATGTTTGTTGAATTAAATTAAATGAAAGAATTCCAATGGAAAGGGCCTCAATAACCTGAGATGGCCCTTAAGAAATAGGAGCTTGCTGGCTGCGCCTACTGCCTATGATTTCCCCAGTAACTAGAACCAAAATTTCCCAGCTGTCTCTGAGGCTTTTAAAACACCTGAAAAAACCTTCTCAAGCACTTGCCAGTTTCTCTTGTGGGGCCTTAACATGCACCTAGATGTCAGTTCACTATGACTTTGGTGGCGACACCATTTAATCCAATTAAAATGCTGCTGTTTCCCTGCTGTGAGTTACACTCGCACCTCCCTTTGGTTACAACTTTCTAGGGTCCTGCATGCTGGGTTCCAGTCCTGGGTTAATTAATGGTTTTATTAACCTGACCTTTAGCACAAATGTTTCCATTTCACCATGCTGAGACATCTTTAAGAGTTGGGGAATTAAAATTCCATTCCCTGTTTTTCCACATACTTGGGGGTCTTGTTTTGATTTGTTTTGTAACAGCATCAGACAGGGAAGGACCTTCAGAGTACACATGATCTACCCTCCTTCTACATCTGGTCCCAAACTATCACCAAAAAGAGATTTGCTTAAGCCTCCAGAAAAGGAGCTTTCCTAGTGCCCTTAGTGATGCATCCTACGTAATAGAACTCACAGTTAGTAAATTCTCCCCAGTGTCAAACCAAAATCCATCCTAATTCATTTTAAGCCAACTTTACCTCCTTCTGCCTTCAGTGGATATGGAAAACAGCTGCTCATAGCAGAATACAAAGGTAAAACTGAGAAGAAGAAGAAGAAAAAAAATAGAGGAACACAGTTATGATTATAGACTAGAAGGATGTTCATCTTAAAAGTCATGCTTAGCCCTGTTTTTTCCCTCTTCAAGAAGGCATTTGTTGCATTGCCTCCTAGAAAATGGGAACAGACAAGATGTTGAGCTAGCTACCTTTAGAATTCTCCCTGCGATCCAGCTTCATACCTAGTAGAGGGGAGAAACTATGGATAATCACATCACTCTACAGTCTTACAAGGCAGGCAGCTGCTGAAAGCACTGGCTTGGATCTCTGCCCCTGGAATCTCTCTAACTCTAGCAGCTTGGTCCACTTAATCCCCACCTGCAGGTTTAGCCCCAATTCAGTTTCAGATGCCCATACCAGTAGTATCCCTAGGCGGGGGGAATATAAGACATCCTATGACAGCTGCTCAATGGCTTGGCACTGAATTAGTAGTCCTATTTGTCTCACTTCTGATTCTCCCAATTTTTATTTTATGAAACTGACTTTCTTGTCTACAAGTACAGCAACTGGATTACCTATTCCTAGACTCCCTAGTCCTGGGACCCCAAGATATGCTGCTGGACATCTAATGATTGCACCTGACCAACTGCTATTTTTCTTTTTTTTAATTTTTAATTAATTTATTTTGAATTATCAACAATCATTTCCATAAACTTTTGAGTTTTAAATTTTTCTCCCCCTCCCTCCCCACCTCTCTCCTCAAGATAGCACACAATCTGATATAGGTTATACATATATACTCCTATTAAACATATTTTCACATTAGTGATGTTATAGGTAAGAATTAAAATCAATAGGAGGAACCAACAGAAAGAGAAAACAAAACACAACAGAAGAAAAAAAATAACAAATAGCATGCTTCGATCTGCATTCAAACTCCAGAGTCTTTTCTTCTTTGTGGATAACATTTTCCATCACAAGACCTTTGAAAATGTCTCAGATCCCTGTATTGCCGAGAAGGGTTAAGTCTATCAGTATTGGTCATCTCACAATGTGGCTGTTACTGTGTACAACATTCTCCTGGTTCTACTCATTTCACTCAACATCAGACCATACAACTCTTTTCAGGTTTTTCTGAAGTTGGTCTGTTCATCATTTCTTATAGCACAATAGTATTCCATTACATTCACATACCACAACTTGTTTAACCATTCCCCGATTGATGGGCATCTCAATTTCCAATTCTTTGCCACCACAAAAAAGAGCTGTTGTAAATATTTTTGTACATGTGGGTTCTCTTCACATTTGTATGATCTCTCTGGGATATAGCCCTAGAAGTGCTATTGCTAGGTCACAGGGTTTGCACATTTTTATAGTCCTTTGAGCAGAGTTCCAGATTGCTCTCCAAAATGGTTGGATCAGTTCACAACTCCATCAACAATGCATTAGTGTTCCAATTTTCCCACATCTTCTCCAACTTTTATCATTTTCCTTTTTTGACATGTTGGCCAATCTGATAGGTGTGATGTGGTATCTCAGAGTTGTTTTGATTTGTATTTCTCTATTCAATAGTGATTTAGAGCATTTTTTCATATGACTATAGATGGCTTTAATTTCTTATCTGAGAACTGCCTGTTCATATCCTTAGACTCAATTGGGGAATGACTTGTATTCTTATAAATTTGACTTAATTCTCTGTATATTTCAGAAATGAAGCCCTTATCAGAGAGTCTGGTTGTAAAAATTCTTTCCCAGTTTTCTACCTTCCTGCTAATCTTGGTTACATTGGCTTTGTGCAAAAACTTTTCAATTTTATGTAATCAGTTATCCAACTGCTATTTTTCTGCTCACCCTAGATCTTGGCAGCATGATTTGAAGCAAAGATGCAAAGAGTCACAGGACCTGAGTTTTATTCCTGGTTCTACCATTTCTGTTACCTTAAGAAAGTCACTTAACCTCTCTAGGTCTATTTCCTGTTTTGCAAAATGAAATTGTAGGACCTCTAATGTCCCTGGCAGCTCTACTTCTGTGAATTTATGCCTCAATTTGGGCTTTTTTGTAAACAGTATTTACATCTGACATTTCTATTCTCTTTACCTTTAGACTTCTGTTCCTCCAGGCTGTTCCCTAGATTAAATTAGTGGTCCCTTGATTCATTCATTTAGACCTTTGGCCTTTTCCTAGTTTTGAAGATCTGCCTGGACCTTTAATTTGTCATAGGATACTAGCCCTATAGCTGAATGGAGTTTCAGGGGTCATATAATCTAAATTGAGGTCTGTGGTTGTTAAGTGACTTGCCCAATGTCACATGGTATCAGAATTGGGATTTGAATCCAAATCCTCTGATTCTAGACACAGTATTCCTATTGACCTTCCAAGCTTTGACCTCTTCAGCTTTGTTCCATATTGTGAATGCACTAGGTCTGGCTGCCCTCTCCCTGAATACCATTTTTTGTGAGAGATGTGTAACCTGCCAATACATAAGGCATAGCAACACAACACTAACCAAATACAGTCATTTATATTAAAAAAATTGATTTTGTCTACTACCAACAGAATATTCAGTCAGAGTGATTTAATAGATAGTGTGGTGGAAGTCAGGAAGAACTAAGTTCAAATATTGCCTTAGACTGTCTGAGTGAACTTAGGCAAGTCATTTACTCTCACTAGTCTTCAATTTCCTCATATGCAGAATGAGGTAGTTAGAATCAGTGACCTCCCATGTCCTTTCAAACTCATGGATTTCTATGATCTTGTGATCCTTTGTTATGTGTATTATTTCTGTCTGGTAGTGGGTTGTCTTAAAGCATTTACACTGTCTTCCCTAATGCTATATCATCATCATCATCATTGCTAACATTTGCATAGCCCTTAATATATTCCACGTACTGTGCTAATCACTTTTCAATTATTATCTCATTTGATCTTCACAATAACACCGGGAGGTAGGTACTATTATTATTCCCATTTTACAGATGAAGAAACTGAGGGAAAGAAGGGTAAAATGACTTTCCCAAGGTCATATAGCTAGTATCTGAGTCTAGGTTTGAACTCAAGTCTTCCTGATTTCTTGGCCCAGCACTCTATCCAATATGCCACTTATTGATAACAGCAATCATGAGTGATGTAGCTGAAAGCAATTTGGAAGAATAGGAACTAAAACCACAACCTTGGCTTAATTCAAAGTAGTAGCCCAGTATCCTTTCATAATGGAACCATACTCCATCACAGCTCTGAGGGGTGTAAGTTTATTTATTGTTCTCCATGTGGAGGAGAGAATGTCCTCTCCAGGCTGGCCCACTCAGTGGTGGTGTTTGTAGCCTATGGCAGGCAGGATACTGAGTACAATAAGAAGTCTCAGAGTATAATATTATGGGTTGAAGAAAGGGGCAGAAACTGAGCTAATCTTTAGTGAAGCAATCAGGTCTAAGTTAGCCAAAACATAGTCCAAAAAGAGGTGGAGGCAAAGGGTGTGTCCTCATAATTTAATGACCCAGTGGGGAATAATCAATGGAAGCTAAGGACAGATCCAGGGTCAAGGGCCAAAACAATAAATCAATAGAATAAGGAAGATCAAAACAGGAGTCTGGGTAGTTACATGAAGCCTACAACAACTTGTCATCCTCAGTTGGCTGGGAATGTTTATGGATTATTAATCTAGGGCATTTCAGGTCATCTCCCACCCCTCAATTTCCCAAATGGGATGTTACTGGAGAAGAGGTGCCTTCTCACTTACATATTCACCTACATCAGAGACAGCTGTATTAAGATCAGGTAACATAAAGAGAAAGGTAAAGAATAAATCAATTAGCCTATTAAAAAAATCTTTTTTTTCCATTTCAAATCTACCAACATTACGAACATGGTTGTCACTGCATGTATACTTCCTATCTTTCTAATCAAAATTCATTTCATTTCAACAGAAATATATCAAGTATCTACTATATTCAAGAAACTGCTGATGACCTGGATACGAAGGCAAGAACAGAGGGGTCTACTCTCACAGAGCTTGTAGTCTACTAGAGGGATATAATGTGTACACATTTAAATTAATACAGAGTAACTTTAAGAGGGAGAGAGTGCTAATTCCTTGAAAACTGGAAAAGACCTCTGGCACTAAATGGTGACAGAGCTGTGCTTTGAAAGATGATGGAGATCATAGGATCACAGGGTTAAAGCTGGAAGGGATTTAAGAGGCCAAGCCCAACCACTTCACTTTACAGATGAGGAAACTGAGGCTGAGTTTTCCTAGAGACATACTGAGTATGTCTGACTGTCTGAGTCAGGATTTGAACTCAGGTTCAATTGACTGGACTTGACTTGAAGCCTAGCACCCTATTCACTAAGCCAGCACTATAAACAAGACTTCTCATTCATTTTTACAACAGTCAAATTAATTTTATTCACTTATTCCCATTCTTTTATCTGGGCTCCTTTATTGACAAATGACACATAATCGTCAGATGATTTAATGAAGTTAGAGGAGTCATTTGTAGTCATGGAACAGCCCATAAAAGAGTCAAACCTATAATTCTGGCCTCATTTTCCACATTAACCTATTCTCTGTGTTTATAAATTTCAGAAATCATTAAGCAACATACCTTCAATTAACAATTAAAGTTCAAGGTTGAACTAAGCGTTGTTTTATTATTTCACCCCTTTTATCTTTCCCCCTTCTAGCTTTAGATAACTGAGGTGACAATTCAATTTTTACTCTCAAGGTAAAGTGAAAGAAAACATGGAATTCTATTCCTATACCCCATTGTCAGATAGAAAAGCAAGAAAAAAGAAAAAGGAATTGAATAGGAAGGAACTGTCTAAATAAAAGTAACATGGAACTTGTCTGGACACACTAAACACATACACATCACAAATTTCTCATCTGCCAAATGACAGTAGCTGTACCTGTCATAACTGCCTTCATCTCAGAGGGTTATTTTGAGGATCTAATGAGATATAATCATAGATTTTTTGAGTTAGAAAGGACCTGAAAGGTCTTTTCAAAAATTTACATATTAAGTCCATAAACTCTTTATTCCAAGTGGGTCATAAAAAAGTAAAATTATTTAATTGTATAAACAATCACTTCCCAGGAAAAGAAGTACAAAAAGGAAATTACATTCATTTGAGATGACTTGTACTTGATAGTCCCATGCTGGTTTAGAAGACCCTTGCCTTCTGAGAATAAAATCGATGACATTTCCACTATAGTTAGGAGACAATCAGGTATAGACAGAGGTATATTTCCTAGGTTTGGGGGTTGTAGCGTTAAGTTGAGAAATTCAATAAGACCATCCACAAAGTAAATGGCATCCTTCATGAAGAAAGAATGTGCCTCTGGCAAAAGAGTTATGCTGAATCTGCTCTCTAAAAAATTTAATTTTTTTACCCATCACAGTTCCCACCAAAATCTGAAAAGTATCCCATGTGCATCTATAAGTAATGATTCATAATCTACAAAGTGTCAAAGGATGCTACTGCAGAATATCATATTTTTGACAGAAACTATATAGGACTCACTCATCTCTTTCAAAAAAGCCCACTTGGTAAGATTCATCCTCTCTTCCCACCTAACTGATTCAGCAATAGGAAATAAAAAGATCCTGTATATTTTGCCCACATTGAGTTAGGCATTATTCTGCCCAAAAGACCTTTCTCATTCACTGGCTACTATCATGACATTGGTCTGCTCAAAAACTTCCCATGGCTTATCATTGTCTATAGAATAAGTATAGCTTCTTAACTCTGGTAGAATTCCTTGCAAATAGTAGGTGCTTAATAAGTGTTTGTAAGATAATACCAAATTGGCATTTAAAATTTTCAAAACAACTGGCTCCAATCTCTTTGCCACACCTTCTCTCATACTTCTATATTTCACCCACTCTACATTCTAGACAACTTGGACAATTTTTATGTCCCCATTTCCAGCCTAAACTTTTTATGTTTCTGTGTCATTGCTTGCCCCTTTCTCCATGTTTTAGAGAACATCCTGCCCCCTATCTCTCATATTCACTTACCTCTATTGATCTACCTCTATTCTTTTCCGGCTAAATTCAGATGTTCCTCTTCTATGAAGTCTTTCCTGACACTCCCCCCACCCTTTCCCTCTAGGTGAAAGTAATCTCTTCCTATTCAAAATTTGTAATGCCAAGTCACCTTGCCCTCTCCTATACTTCTCATTCTCCTTTTCATTATAGTTATTTATGTACTTCTCTCTTCCTCATGCCATTAAATTGTGATCACACTGAATACTTCCATCACATCTCCTTTTGTATCTCTAATACCTGATAACATGTGTTGTACAGGGCAAACATTCACTTTTGTTGATCTGAATAAAGGACTATTGAAAGGATTATTGAACTAAATTTCTTAAATTACAAATCCAAAGTAGGTTGCAATGACAACTGATTAAAGTGGTATGGGGGAAGATGGCATCAATGACACCTATAGTGTTGTGTTTGAGTGATAGACTGAAAATGTGCCTTAAAGATCATGAAAAGAATATTCCTACTTTCCCCAAAATATATGACATGACAAGTCTTCTGATGTCACCACAGGCATGCATGAAACTTGTGCCAGAAGAACTAACTCTATCTTATTAGATCTTCACAACAATTCTTTGAGGTAAAGGTAGTTGCAATGGGTACCATCTTGGGATTTGACGCTCTTCTATAGAGGTCACCATATTTCACTGCTCTACTCCTGCCTCAATCATCTTCTCCCAGTGGGGAACAAATTGTTCTCACCCACCAAAGTGAGATTTTCCAAATGGGGATCAAAACTTTATTCATAGTCTTGAAGTTACTTTAAATCTTCAGTTCAACACTAGAAAAACAGGCAAATTGAAAACAGATTTAGGTGACAAGGATTTACAGTTGCCTTGCAACACATGTTTTCCAAACAGACAGGAAACAATGTTGAAAGAGGTTTCCTGACTCATGAAGTACCAAGACTTTGCCGCTGTGGACTTAGCCACTGAAAGTGCCTTTGAATCATGATAAAATGGTTCAGAAGTTTGTATGATTGCTCAATAATCAGAGAAAACCTAGGTCTGTGAGATGGAATAATAAGTAGAGTACAGAACTTCATCTGTGAGCTGAATCATTTCACAGTCACAGAAAATTGGGCTTAGTGATACAAAAGACTGAATAGGGTGTCCTGTATTGAACTACACACTAAGCTCAGTTACTTAACAAGGAACACTGAGAGACACTGAGTTGGGCAGACGTCAATGTGGAAAACTTGTCTGTGCTTCTTCAGGCGATAGCTTTGTAGCCAAAGAGGTTGTTGCTCTGATGGTGGTGGTGGTGCTGGTGGTTGTTTTACTGAATTGCTACAGATGAAGCAGGTCAGAAATGCTACTCAGATGCTGGGTTCATGTTAACATGTTAGTGTATGGTTTTTTTTCTGTTACCTAAGAGCTGAATTAAGAGCCAGAGTGGAATAAAGTAGTGCATCAAGGCCTTGGAGTTCAAGTCTTGTCTCTGATACATACTGACTGTGAGTTTAGGCAAGTCAAGTAACCTCTCAGTAACCCTGAATAATTAATTCTCTCTTACCATTTAGATGCAAGTCTTAATAAGTGGAAAGAAACCTCACCAAGGCTGTTCCTGTCCTGATGAAATTACTGCTCATGAACAAAAAGACACCAAAGTCAACTATGTATGTAGGTTTGTATATGTATATGCATATGTATGTATACATATGCATGTATATGTGAATGTATGCATGTATGTATACGTACATAGACATGCGTATTTATACACATGTGTGTAAATATGTATGTGTATACCATATAGAAGATATTCATATGTAGAAGAAATGTGTTTATGTAGATATAGATGTAGAAATATAGATATATTCAGTCCTGCTATAATGAGGCATACACGTTCCAAAAAATTACTTTGCTATGCAAAAACTCATGATAAAAACCACAAGATTTATGGGGGAAATGGGGGTAGGGGCACAACATTCAACAATTTCATTAGCAACACATTAAAAAAGGAACCTAATTTGAAAAATGGTAGCATAGGCTCAGATTCTTAAAGGCCAGCCACTGCTCAGATTCTTATGATCTAGCCAATAGCTCAGTAAGGTTCAGATTCCTTAAGAGTCTGGACAATATAGGAGATGTTCTAATAAATCCTGTCTTTGGCTGAAAGAAGACTTGGGTCAAATTCTTTCAGGCAGGACCTGCATGTTGTGATTTTGAGGTCCTAGCACCCTTAAGTCCCTAAACTTCAACAGCAGTGGGGCACGGGGAATTCTTCATAGGTGAAAACATGAATCCAGATGGCATGGTGGCTCTGTTGGATGTGTGATCCCATATGTAATTTTCTTTAAGAATGGTTTAGAAATGGAGAAATGTTAACAAATTCAGCTGATTACTTTGATTCACCTGTCATCATAACTGGGTTGCTGCTTTTTGTCATTTATACAACACCAGAACTTGGACAAACTTGGACTATCAACTTGATCTTTCTTCATTTTTTTTACCTTGATTTGTTTAGAGTAAAGGCATTGTTTTTTTTTTTAAACACATGTCGTGTAGGTTGTCTAAAATAAAATGCATTTAAACTCCCCTCCACAAAAAAAAGGTACAGAGAGAGACTCATCACCAGTGTTCTGGACACGTGGTGATGAATTTTTCCGCTATGGCAATTCATAAAACAAAGAAAAATACAAATGACCCTCAGTCCTCTGCAACTCTTCTTTGTTTCTGCAATACTGATGGGGTATTGGACTCAAAGTCAAAAGACCCTGAGGAGGAAGAGGTAGAGAAATTCTATAAAGAGCTTGATAGGACCCTCCATATTAAATCAGTGAATAATCTGATACATGGTGATGTCAATGGAAAGAGGGGGAAAGGTGAGAATGGTAAGAAATATATCGGAAAGCAGGGTTCCAGGAAAGGAATTAAGGATGTCAAAGACTTGTAGAAGTCTAATGACTATATCATGAACACTGTTTTAGAGAAAAGAATTGGTAGGTGGTAGATATGATGGACACTAAATAATATCATAAAAATGAAATATATTTTAATAAACAGGAAAAGACTTATCATTGATGTGATAGTTATTCCTGAATAAGCTATTTGTATACAGTCAGAAGACCAATTTGTCAGGTCAAAGATCAGAATTAATGAAAAACAAGAAAAAATAATAATAAGAAAAAGACATGCTGTACAATTCAAACAACTTAATAATGAACTCTTTAGATAAATAGTCAGCAATGGAAATGAACATCAGAAATGACATTTACACCAATTACAAACATTTAACGCAGAAGTTTAACTACTGAAAATCTATGACTATAGCAAGAAGATAAAAAAAAAGACCAAAGAAAACTCAGCAAGAGATCCAAGTAAGCAAAGTCATCTCAAGTGCATTCAAGGATGAAAATAGGACAATACACAGAAGAAAAATGGAGATGTGTAAAGATTACTGCTATAAGAAACTGTCTTTATCACCACGGACAGCAGAACTACTACTTTGGACCTTCACATTACAGTCATAAATGTGCTTACAGGGGAGATATAAATGGGATTAAAGAGAACAAAGATGAAAAAAGAAGCCAGATGAAACTCAGTATATTTAGTGGGGAGCCATGCTGAAGAAGATTCAATTGACAGGATAGGCAGATATGGATGATGAGATCACAAGTTCATTTGAGTATTTTAAGACTATATTGGAAAAATGGTAGCATAGTTACATATGTGTTAAATAGTTAAGAAATGCTTGAATTTTTGCTGTTGTTAGTCATTTCAGTCATGTCAAACTCTTCATGACCCCATTTGGGGTTTTCATGGAAAGATACTGAAATGGTTTGTCATTTCTTTCTCAAGCTCATTTTACAGATGAAGAAACTGAGGCAAGCAAAGTTAAGTGACTTGCCCAGGATCACACAAGCTAGTAAGTGTCTGAGGCTGGATTTGAACTCAGGAAGATGAGTCTGACTGCAGGTCTAGAACTCTATCCACTGTGCCATCTAGCTACCCTAATATATGAAAACTACCATAAATAACACTGCTATCCCTGATCTCCAGATGCTGCTTGGCCTGCACTCTGGTTCCCAGGGCCTGAAAAATCTCACACAAATTGGGCAGGCTAGAACTTGAAATACCTTGAAAGTTGGATACCATGTTGGAAGGGTTTGGTGAGAACTAGCCCTCCTTGGCCAACAGCTCTCTTCTGCACCAGAAGATATACAAAAACACATAGCACTTCACCTTGAAAAAGACATGAAAATTGCTTTGTAGAAAGGATTACATCTTGAGAATTATCGTGAAAATTTTTCAATGAAACTGGGATACTAGCAACTGGCATTTTGTAGGATGTAGGAAGGGTTACAGCTTGTGAATTATGGTGAAATGGTGTAGTTTTCTGTGTTCTCTTATGTTTCCCATGGAAGAAACCTCACATAAACAAACTCACAATTTGAGTTATGCTCATATTGTTTCCTATTATGTCAGTTGCCCTAGAAAAAATTTACATTTTTAAAACAAGTATTATAGAATAACTGACTATATGTGTATGTATATATTATATGCATACACATATATACATATGTGAATATATCAAATAGATTATATGTGTATATGCATATATAAATGTTATAATATATATGCATGTGTATATGTGCATATATACATATGTGCATATATGTATATATAGATATAAAATGTCAAATAGACTATTTAATTTGCTGTATCTTTTTTTTTCACACACCACTCGAATAGGGGTAGGGGGAAACAGACAATTTGATCTTCTTGCTTTACAAGTTCTTATAAAAAGTGTCCAAGGCAATAAAGTTTAAGCAATTAAAGTAGTCATACTAAACAGACACTATTATGAGATTATGAGGAAAGGGATTAATTTGAAATCATACTACCCAGAACTATAAACCTGTCAACATACACAAGTTAAGCTAGTTGTTCTAAGCCAATGTTTGCTAGGAGTTCTTGAAGAAAAACACAGAGGGTACAGAGGCCCTTTGAATAAACGTTGAGCCAAAACAGTCAGGGGTGGGGAACCTGCGGCTTGAGGCCACGTGTGATCCTCTAAGTCCTCAAATGAAGCCCTTTGACTGAATCTAAACTTCACAGAACAAATCCTTTTATCAGATAGGATGAGTAGCACTGATATACATGCCTAGGGTATAAAAGAAATCAGAAGAAATATTAAAAAATAAGTCAGGGACCTGAAGAGATAGGTCTATGTTACTTTTCTAACCCATCTTTGCTGTATATTTGCAGGAATATATGTATGGTATATGTGCATTTAGTACTCTCTAGCTCATTCTCCCAGAGTCAGGAGGGCTAGCTTTGTCCCACAGGATTCCAGGGGTTAACTCTGAGGGATTGGGGTATCTCTGCTCAAGATATACCAGCTATATTTCCAACTGCCCCCATTATTAGGTACCAGTTACTAGTATTCCAGTTTCATTGAAAATTTTAACATAAATTAGCTTTTTCAAAAGACTATTTATTTCAATGTTATAGAAAGACCCAAATAATGATATTTCCTCTCAACATCTTGGGGCCATATTTTATATCACCTAGGTTTCTGGAGAGATTAGGGTCAATTTATCTCAGTTCCTACATACCATTGATCCCACGAAGTTCAAGTCCAAAGGCAATATTTTTGCTGGGTGAGTTCTTGTCCCAACAATGGCTGGACTGGGGTCACTTCTAAAGATCAATCCTTGCTCCTTAAAGCATAGAAGTCATATTGGCCCTGGAACCAAGATACAGCTTCCTGGCCACCTAAAGGTATATAAAACACCCAGCTAAGGGAAGTTGGGGACCTCTCAGAAATTGTGACTTACTAAATACCACTGGAATCACCATGTCCTTTACCATGTGATGATCAGACAAGTTTCCCTATTGAGACAAGGACTGAGAAACTAAGTGTCACTATATTGTAGTTGGATTTTTTTTCTGTTAGGACAAAGTAAACCTCATTTTGTTAACTATTCAATGGCTTATAAGTGCCTTATTTAATCTCAACATTGAACTTGAACTAAAAAAAAAAAATTACCATAAGATTCACCTCCAACAAAAGGGAAAAGAATAAATATAAAGGCTAAGAACCAAGTCCTGTTCTTCAGATGTTTCATGGCCTTAGAGGAGAGAAGGCCTCACAGCTTCTCCCTTTGAAGCATTTCATCTCTCACCAGATGCCATAGGCAAAAAAATCACAACACCAGAAACAGAGAAGTCAAAAGTGATGATGCCAGAGAAACATGGAGGAAGATAGCTAATACCTTTTGAACTAAGAACCTCTCATTCACTACATGTTTGGAAGACTGGAACCTATTACAAAATCTATACCCAAGATCCATAGTGGTATCCCTAACACATATCCCTTATATATTATCACAACTTTTCTAGAAGCCAGCTCTTTAGCCCCTTCAAGTATAAAAGTTACATCAGCTAATGTGGTTTGCACTTGTGCCAGACTCTGGTTATGTGTACATAAGAGTTCAAGGAAATAGTATGTTGGCTACTGGATGAACTGATGATATGATGAATAGTAGAGATATGTGTCCCTGGATGAATAGGAAAGAACAGTTTGTATGGGTCTACAGAGAATCAATACAATGAATTATGAAGACTTCAGAAGACCTAAGATGAAGCATGTTTCCCATCCCCTGACAAAAATGTGATGGACTAGAGGTACATAATTTGACAGACATCTTCAGTCAAAACCAATGTATAGATTTTTTTTGCCTGATTATTTGTTATAAGGGTTACATTATTTGTTAGTGGAGGGGAAGGACTTGCAGCAGATGGAGATTAGTGATAGTGATACCAAAAATGAAGAAGAAGAAGGAAGAAGAAGAAGAAAGAAGAAGAAGAAGGAAGAAGGAAGAAGAAGAAGAAGGAAGAAGAAGAAGAAGGAAGAAGGAAGAAGAAGAAGAAGGTGATTGGATTCATTGAAGCATTTTTTATGTACAGATGAGAATAGAAGGAAACTCAGAACTAGATGCACACAAGCAGGACAGCTTTGAAACTAACATGTTAACTTTATTATATATTTTAGAATAAACTTGATGTAATAGAAAAGCATGATTTCATAAATATATTGTTTCTGTTCTTCGTAATGAAAATGTTAATAATTATTGGTGTTTGTTGAATTTAGAATAACAAAAATAAAAAATTATTAAAGCAAAAATAAAATAAAGCTCTGTTTTATGAACCAGATTTATCATTACTATCAATTGCACCATTGCTGTGCCCTAGATTAGGAAAAAAAAGACCAAGCAAGCAGATTTTTTTTGGTAGCCATCTGCAAAGTTAAGATAAGCTATCCTTCACTCTTAGCTGATATTACTGATATGGTAAATGAAGCCAGCATCTTATATGTGCATGATGACTATTTCTATGTTAAACTTCAAATGAGCTTTAAAATCCTTAGTGAAGAAATCTGTATCTCTTAGAATACATAGCTTCCTTCAGGGTGCCACTTCTTGTAGGTAGCCTTCCTTGAACTCCTTTATTAGAGCTATATCCCTGCTCAAATAATGTTGTATTAGTAGCTAGCATTTATGTATGTGCTTTAAAGTTTGCAAAGCACTTTAAAAATATTATTGCATGGAATCTCCATCACAACCCTGGGAGCTTGGTGTGATGATAATCCCCATTTTACAGATGAGGAAGAGAGGCAGACAGAGGTTCAGTGACTTTTCACACAGCTAGTTAGTGTCCAAGGCAGGATTGGAACTCAGATTTTCCTGATTCCCAGTCCAGCACTCTATACACTGGGCCATCTAGCTACCTTTGTATTGCTTACTTGCAGCATCCAACATTACAATATATATCCTCCTTGAGGGTAGGGACACTTTTTATTTATTTGTTTGTTTTTGTCTTTCCATTTCCCTGAGCCTACCACAGAGTTGCACATATTAGGTGCTTATTTCATTGTTTAGTTGAATTGAGTCTATGAAATAAATGCAAACTGCTCTAGTATAGACTGGTTGAATTTAATTATTTTATTCAACAGTTGAATAATATGTCCAAGAAGCCTATGAAAAATGAATAAGAAAATTCCAAATATATCTTAGTGATAAGAAAATTATTCATTGAAAGACTACCAATTTGGGGTCATCAATCATTCTTAACTGGAGAATAGAAAGGGAATACAGTTAGCTACATAAGTGAACCTCTTTCAACCCACCAGTTGAAACACATTTTCCTTGTCCCTCAATGCCTTCAGATTAAATGCTGATAAACTAATTTGTTTTTCCAAATACATAATATGAATAACAAAACAATTACTAGATTCAAAATCCTACTCTTTCTAGTGTCTCAAAGAAAAATACTGGACAAAAATCAAGGGGAAAATGTATTCAATTTGTTAAATGGCTTGCTTATGCTGTTAGGCCATGAGTGAGTTGGGCTGAAATAAAAATACCTACGTGGGGTTTTTTCTTGTGTAAATTACTTTTAAAAGTTTTCAGCCAACTTCAGCAAGATTTTAGGTTTGTTTAAGTGAACGTAAATCCAATGAACATCTCTTAAACACATTGTGCTACTTGCTGTGAATGCAAAGAAAAAAATAAATTTCTGCCCTCAAAGAGCTTATAGTCTACTGGGAAGGATACAACATAAATTCAGATAAGGAAATACTAAGTAGGGAGTATTGCAAGAGATAGATAAGTACCATTTATACTACTCTAAAATTATTTAAGAAGGGAAATGTTCTTTAAGTTGATAAGGTCAGGGGAATCTTCAATAAAGACATGGCATCCAATCAAAACTCAAAGAAAGATACAGATTCTGAAAGTAAAAAAAAAGTATGAGAATGTAATGAATTCCTGGCATAAAAATAGATTGTGAAAATGGACAAAGGAAGAACATAATATATTGAGTTTAGGGAATAACTAGTGGTCTCATCTGACTGGAATATGGAGTGCACGAAAAGGAATAGTGTGAATTAAGTCTGAAAAGTAATATGAGTAAAATAGTAGGGTTTCAAATGGTAATTTGCCCTCATAGCTTTTGAATGGATGAGCAACATAATTGATGCTCAGAAAAAATATTTTAGAAGTAGAATAGATTGGAGAGGGGAGAGGCTGCAATTAGAGAGACCAGTTAGCAAGATATTTAAACAGTCTAAACAAGAGTCAATGAAGACTTGGTGACACTATGAGTGGATTAAAGGGAACAAGTGTTAAAAAAAATAGTTGGAGAAATTGAATTGACAGGCATTACCACATGATTAAACATGTGCGTCAGAGAGAGGGAATGGTCAAAGACCCCTTGCTGTTGTTCAGTCATTCAGTTGTGTCTGACTCTTCATGACCCATGGACCATACTGCCTATGATTTTGTTTTGTTATGTTTTGTAAAGATACTGGAGTGGTTTTCCATTTCCTTATTCAGTGGGTTAAGACAAATAAAGGTTAAGTGACTTGCCCAAAGTCAGACAGCTAGTTACTGTTAGAGGCTGGATTTTAACTCAAGTCTTCCTGATTCCAGGCCTAGCTTTCAATCTACTGAACCACCTAGCTACCTCCAAAGACCAATAGATCTCATAAAAATCAATAACTAAAAATATCAGAGAGTTTCCAAGTCACAATATCATTTAATATATACAACAACAAAAATTTGTCAGGAGTGATGATGCTTTTCCTCGGTGTTGAAAATTCAACATTAAAGGAAGGACATTGGGAATAATGCAATAAGTAAAACCACTAAATTCCTAATTGATAGATGTGACATGAAGCAATATAGTCCATGAAAGAGCCTCTGGAGATTGTACAGGACCTACTTTCCAAACTTAAGTTCATCCAAGATCTCCTTACTTTCCTTAAACTGTCTCTCCCTCCCTCCTCCTCCCCTCCACCTCTCTCTCTGTCTCTGTCTCTGTCTCTCTGTCTTTCTGTCTCTCTGTCTCTGTCTCTCTCTCTCTGTCTCTCTTTCTCTCTCTGTCTCTCTCTCCCCCCCCTCAACCTCTGAAGGTTTCTTCCAAAAACAAAACAAAAACAAAAACAAAAAACAATTGTAGTGAGTTATTCAAAGTGGTTGGCTGGTAAGATAGATCCATTAACTTATTATATATCTCTAACTGGCTTTTGAGAAAGAACCCTGTGGGCAGGGAGAATGGTGTGGAGCCTGGCTGTGTGAATTTCTAGGAGATATATTTTTCAGGGAGACAGCTTTTGTTTATCTCATGCAGGAAGAGACTAGGAAACTAGGAAAAGGGAGCAGCAGAAGAAAAAAAAAACAGTGGGGGCAGCATCAGGGGCAGTGGTAATGACCATTTCAATCAAGTAAGCAAATATAATGCCTGCTAGAACACGGGAATCAAGATTGGGGAAACTGAGCATTGAGGTGATTCAGCAACCTGTAGGGGTCCGCCTGAGGCTCAAGTTAGGTGCTACAGCTGACTCTGCTTTTAAGAAGCAGAACAAGCATCTGAGCCACCAGTAGTTGTTGACTTCTATTTGAATGAGAATCGGTGGTACTAGACAAAGAAGTGATTGTTTTCTCTCCTCATCTTACTACTTAAAATAACAGACAATTACTTCAAAGTTTTTTTCTAAATTTCTGTCCTTTAAAGCTATGTTTACACCTCCTCTTTTAATTAGTACAAAATCCAATTTTCTCTAGATAAAAATAAGATCAATTTTAACTGATTTGGGATTTGTGTATGTGCTTAATTGTGAATCAGGGGCTGAAGAGAAAGAGGAACACTGTTGATATTGGTATAGAGAGAGGAAGACAGAAATTTAACCCTTCTGTCTAAAGCACTATTTTTACTTTTTAATCCTAGTTATGGGCTATGTGTTAAAAAGGAGAGAACATCTTATGGGGAAGGTTATTATATTAAAAAAAAAACAAAAGGCAGAACTAAACTGGATCAAAGGGTTTTCCTGCCTACAGGCTAAAATGAGGCAGAATACCATTTGCATTCTGGGATAAGGCTGGACTGTGGAGTTATATTGGTTTACTCACTCTTCCTCCCTCTCCTACCTACCTCCACACAAGCACATACATGCACAAGGAAAAAAAAAACTTTCTGCAGGGGTAAAGTCAAGGACAAGGACTAGGGAGTAGGAACCTCATGTTTACAACCCTTGACTTTATCTCTACAAAAGGCGTTGTCATAAACAAATACCCTTATTTTCCCAGGCTGATACAATGTTGATCCCTTATCTTGGAGATTAACTTCATAGATAAATAGATGATAGAAACCATGATATATAGATAGATATAAATTTATACACATGTATTTATGTGTGTGTGTATATATGTACATGCATATATATATATACATATATTTCTCTATATATTATTTGCATATTGTCTTCCTAATTTGAATATGAACTCTTCAAGAATAGGAACCTATATTTTTGCTTTTCTCTGTATCTATGGCATTTAGCACAGTGCCTGGCACATAATAAGAACTTAATAAATACTTGTTGACTAGAGTGACTGGTTCTGGGTAAAATGGTGGTCAAGTGAGAGAGTGGTAATGTGAAGGAGCCATTTTGAAGTGAGAGACTGGAAAAGTAAATTTGAACCACAAAGAATATTTTGGGTCCCATTTTTGTGGCTCCTGTTCTTTTTTTACCCCTTTAAAGAGCCCAAAACAAGCATCCAAGCTCTTTAAAATTTCCATATGTAATATAGAACCAGAATATATGTTGCTCTAAGGGAGATAGTATGGCGAAGTGGAAAAATCAGTGATTCTAGAGTCGGAGGACTTGAGTTCCAGTCCTATATTTTATATTTATTACAATGTGACCTTGGGCAAGTCATTTTTTTTTCTTTCTCTGTAAATAAGAGCATTGATTTAGAATGCCTCCTATGTCCCTTTCAGCTCTAACTCTATTACCCTTTCTTTTCCTTTTCCATTACCTCTAGTCTGATAAATCTTTGCTTTATACCTGGTTGGAAGAAGACAGAGGTGGGGAAGTGTTGATCTATAATTTCTTCTGTCTAGAAAATTCCCAGTGTGGAAACTCCTTATATTGAGTTAGTTGAGCAGCTAATTTATAACTTCTGTTCTTAGAAAATGCCTGTGAAACTGACAGGTTAATTGACTTAACTTTTAGTCATACAAAAATCTATGTTAGGGGTTATACTTAACCTTGGTCTTCCTAACCTCAAGCCTGGCTTTCAGTTCATTCACTATGTTGCCTATTCACCTTTACAAAAGACCAAAAAAAAAACCCTAAAATGCACATGATTTTTGAAACATGTACATTTTCTTGCTTGGTATCAATGTTACTCACTAAAATGTATTGTGTTTTTAAAAGTTCTATTTTGGGCAAGACACATTCCAAGGGTGAATCACTTCTTTTTAATGGAAGGGGGGGAATGTGATTTCAAAACGCGTAACATTTTGTTTTGCTAGAAGAATTTTAAAAGAATGAGGATTAGAATTGAGTCATAACACAGGATATACCAGTTTTAATCGAACACTCCTGCTAAGATGCTAAGGATATTTGGTCTTCAGTATGCTTTTTGCAGCACTAAGTATTACAAAAGATTAAATACTTTAATATATCTTGAAGTATTTAGAAATAAGAAAAGAGGAGAATATTAACTCATCAAAATCATTTGTTTTTCTTAGACTTCAAAAGCTCAATAGTTGGTATTTAAAGGGCTTAGTCAGGATGATTAACATTGGCATAACTGGTTAAAATCAACAAAAAAAGATGTAGATCTTAGAATAAATCTAGCAGGTACATATGTGTTACAGTAAAAGGGGCACTTGATATCAGAGGTCCTGGGTGGTCTTAGGCAAAACATTTCCCTTTTCTTGGTCTCAGTTTCCTTATCTATAAAATGAGGGGGTTGAACTGGATGTCCTCTAGAAAGAAGACTGACATTCATTTAAACCATAAGTCCTATGATCCTGTGACACAACAATTCTTAGTTCAAAACTGAAAACAATTTACAAAGGTCAGGGAAACATTGATGGGAGTAATACAAATATAAGAACCAACCTTCATAATGAACATAATAAAAAATTTGATCATCCTGAATTTTTTTAGTCTAAAACTAAATAATTATGATATGCAAGATGATTTAAGTTACTCAATCACATTAACCACCAAATACTGAAGAAAAACATGTTTTTGAGTACTAAATGCTGTTGATGTTGCCCTCAGTGTTTACTTTGCTTCTCTGACATGACAAAAGCTACAGTCTTTATTGACTTGCATAGATATAGAAGTATGTAAATTTTATACTTTGGAACTCAATATCTGTCTTCAGAGCTAAAACTAATAATTTATCTTTACATCGGTCTTCAAACTTAACAAAGTAATACCAATAAGTTTTGTTAAAAGGTAGTCTAACACACCCAAATGTGTACATATAAAACAAATCAAATTATGCACTTCATTAGAACAAAGGTAAAGTAAAATAGATAGTTGAGAAGCTGACATCTTTCTTCATACAGGTTCCCACCTTGAAGCTTCTGAACAGTCCTATTTGATTCCTAACCTTAACAAAACCTTCACTTAGCCTAGTAATCTCTTCAATCAATTCTCCCAGATATACCCTCTGATAGACAGCCAAACTCATTGAAAAAACCTTCTAGAGCAGTGGTTCTCAAACTTTTTGGTCTCTATGCTACTAAAATTAGTGAGAACTATCCTCACCCTGACGAGATTTGTGTATATGGATTATATCAACAAATATTTACATTTACATCTTATTATGAAAATAGTTTTGACCTTGCAGATGTCCTAAGAGTCTCAGACACCTCTGGGATTCTCCTGACCAAGCTTTGAGAACCATTGACTAGAGAAGCCAGGAAAAATAGTAGAGTGTGAGGTTACTTAAAACCATCACTCTATACCTGCACCAAATAATAAGTAAATAGCCTCAAAATGAGGAAAAAATACCTCATCAATAATAAGAAGAACAAAAGTGAAAGAATCTACTATAAGGTAATACTAAAAATAGAGTAAAATTAAAAAAAACAGGAACAATTCACTAGTTCAAAGTCTCAGTGTTCCCATTACTTCTTCTATTGCTCTTCAGCCCTATCAATGCTGCAATTTTAGGAACCTGACTTACAGAGTTAATCTGACTGCACTTTCCAAGGTGAGAGAGGAGTTTATGCTCTCAATCCAGGTTGAGGTCCTATCTCTCAAGAAACTCTGATTTCCCTCACACTGGATCACAGTAGTACCAAGATCCTCATGGCTGCTACAATTATAGTCACCTGACTTTTGGAGTTACATCATTTTGAAGTTTCTAGAGAGAACTATAATATCGGGGTGAGTTGAGTCCCATGGATCAGATCAGTTACCATGTCTGAGATGAAGTAAAAGGAGTGTTTATGAAGTAGTATGGAACTTAAGGCACAAAAATTTGAAGGAGGAAAACTCAAAATACAACAGTAACTAAATCATTAATAAAGGACAGGAGGAAATAGCCATCCAGTAGAAGGCCTTAAAGAGTGTGTAGAAGAGATATAAGTGCAAAGTAGTATTGGAGCAGCAAAATCTGAAGCAAGGACATAATAGCACTGGGCTTTCAGAAAGCAAAGGATTGGTGATAAGCAAAACTTCAATAAGGCCATAGAAAAGTTAGAAGAGTGATTAAAATAAACAAAAAACAAAAACTTACTGGAAAGGAAAGATGAAAAAGTATATATATACATGTAATATGGATAAGAGCATTAAAAAAAGAAGCTGAGCCAAATTATCTGAGAAAAGTAAACTTACTATAATTAGTTAAAAAAAAAACCTGTAAAAAATTTAAGCAACTCCAGGAACCACAAGAATAGTTCAGAAAAGTAAGCAAAGAATTAAATAAATGTGGCAAAGAAACAAAAGCAGAATTTTGAGTTCTTATGGGAAAAAATAAGCAAATCTTGCCAAAAACTAATGTATTTAGTACCAAAGAGACATTTTCTTCATAATAGTTATTTTCCCTCGGAAAAAATGAAATAATTAGAACACAAAAGTACAGACATATAAGGAAAAAATGAAGCTATTTTTAAAAAATTGGAAGAACACATAGACTTTAAAAACAAGAATATTAAACAAGGGGGGCAGCTAGATGGTACAATAGTTAAAGCTCCAGTCCTGGAATCAGGAAGACTTGAATTCAAATGTGGCCTAAGATACTTACTAGTTGTGTAACCCTGGGCAAGTCACTTAACCCCAATTGCCTTCAAAAAAATATTAAAAGAAAAAAAAGTATATAAGGGAATAATATAATTATTATAACTCTTCCAGGAAAAAAAATAACATCATGGAATGAAAACTTGAATATTCTATTTCCCAAAATCAGGTAGAACACTTTCCTATATATATATTTTAAAAAGAAGGCAAACACCAAATCAAGAGAATCAACAGAACACCAACAGTAAGAAATACAAAATGTAAAAGGAAAAAAAAATTGTAGGTAGCAAGTAAAAACCTAAAGTTCCAAAGAGAACTAAACAAAATAGCAGAGAATTACTCCACAGTTACAAGAAGTCAAAGGAAAAGTGGAACATGGTACTCCAAAAAGCAAAAAAGATCAGCTAGAACACAAAATAAATAAATGAACATTTAATAAGTGCCTAATATATCCCATGCACTGGGTTAGGTGCTGTATATACAAATACTCCAATGAAGAACATAAGAAATAGACTTTAAACAATCTAGTTTCATAAAATTAAACTGAGGAAATCATAAATGAATTACCAATTGTGGCAAAGAAGAAGTTGCAGGAGGGACAAATCTAAGGCCAAATGGAATCACAGGTGAATACTATCAAATACTTAAAGAGTAATTAATACCTATGTTATAAAATTATTCTTAAAAATAGAGACAAAAGGCACTCTACAAGATTGTTTTTATGAGACAAATCTGGTAGAGATACCTAAATGAGGGGAAAACAAAGCAGAGAAAGAGAACAACAGACTAACCTCCCTAGTTAATATTGAATTTTTTAAAAATAAAATATAAAAATATATACAGAAAATAATCAATTATGACCAGATGAGATACATACTGTGGTTATATAGATGTCTCACAATGAGAAACAGCATAGTTAATCATATAAATAATTAAAATTTATTTCAATAGATAAAGAAAATCCTTTGAAAATATAGAATTCATTTATGTAAAAGCTCTAAAACTATCAGCATGGAAATGACCTTTATTATGATCAAAAATATATATTTAAAACCAGGAGTTAGCGATGTTTGCAATAGACACTAAAAGCTTTCCTATTACAAAGAGGCACTAAAGTAATAATGATTATTCTCCCCAATATCATTTGACATAGTTCTAGATATACTTTCTATAACAATAAGACAAGAAATCAAAATCAAATGAATAGGGGCAAGTAGGTGGCTCAATGGATAGAGCACCCGCCTGGGATTCAAGAGGACCTGAGTTCAAATCCAGCCTCAGACACATAACACTTACTAGCTGTGTGACCCTGGGCAAGTCACTTAGCCCCATTGCCTAGCCAAAAAAAAAAAAAATCAAATGAATAAACATCAACAAAAGAGGCAAAACAATCCCTATTTCCAAATGGCATGATAGCATGTCCATCTCTAGAAAAATCCTAGAGAACTAGTGAAGAAACTAAATAAGACACTAACTTCATCAAAGTAAAAGGATACAAAATAAATATACAATTTTGAAAAAAGGAATTGTATGAGAAATTTCATTCAAAAATGACTTAAAATAGGGGCAACTAGGTGGCACAGTGGATAGAGTGCCAGACCTGGAGTCAGGAGGAACTGAGTACAAATCTGGCCTCTGACACTTACTAGCGTGTGATACTGGAGAAGTCACTTAACCTTAATTGCCTCAAAAAAACCCTTAAAATACATAAAATATATGGATATTAAACTATGAAGACAAACACGTCTTACAGGAGTATAATTGCAAAACACCCTTATTAGAAATAGAAACAAATAGTTTGAAAAATATTCGCTACATATGTTTAGAGTCACTTTAAATCATGTCAACATAATAAAAAAATTACAATACTACCTACCAATTTACAAATTTAATTCTACACTGATCAACCTACTAAGAGAATACTTTATAGAACTAGAAAAAAAAAGAATAACAAACATTTTGAGCAAATATCTAGAATCTCAAGGGAAATAAGGAGAAAAAGTGCAAATGAAAGAGGCATATCAGATCTCAAACAATAATATTAAAGCAGTAAATATCAAAGCTATTTGGTACTGTTTAAACAAAAAGAATGAAAAATCAGAGCATCAGAACAGATAAGAAGGAAATCAGAATAAATGAAAACAATCACTAAGTGTTTAATAACATAAATGACTGAGGGAAGGATGCCCTTAACTGGCAAGAACTTCTGAGAAAACTGAAAAGCAGTATTGCAGAAATTAAGTTCATATCAGCAACTCACACCATATTTTATAATAAGCTCAAAAAGGATCTACATCCTGAATATAACAAAAAGTAACAGCATAAAAAATTTAGAAGAGAATTAGACTTTATAACATTTACAAATATAACTAGGGAGAGAAATTTTAACCCAAAAAGGCATGAAAAAGACCACTTTGATCACTTAAAAGGCCATTGAATGAATAAAAACAAGATAGAATTAGCAGAGAAACAATAGAATGGGGAAAGGGCATAAAATATCGGCAATAAAAGGATAATATACAAAAATATAGGGAATTGTCACAACTCTTTGGCATCCAATGTCATTCCTTAATACACGAATGGTAAAAGAATTTGAACAATTTTGAAAGGATTATAATTAAGTACACGAATACTCCTTCTAAATCACAAATAAGATAAATGCCAGTTTAAAGAACTATGTGGTTTCAGTTTGCACCATATAGGCCAAATAGAACAAGTTTAATCCCTCTTGCATATGACAATACTTTGAAGACTTCTGTTGCATTTCGCTTTAGTCTGCCCCACGTTAGCCTATTTGTCATAGTGGCAAGTAGTAGTACAGTTGATAGGGTGATAGATATGGAGTCATATCCAGCCTTAGTTAATTACAACCTATGTGACTCTGGGTAACTCATTTCACCTTTGTCTGCCTCAGTGTCTTGATCGGTAAAATGAAGATCACAATAGCACCTACCTCCCAAGGTTGTTATGAGGATCAAATGAGATAATATTCATAAATCACTTTGCAAACCTTAAATCACTGTATAAATATTAGATGTCACTATCTTCACCATTAAACATTCCCATTTCCTCAACAACTATTTATATGCTATAACTTCTAGTCTCCTCATAGTACTTTTTACCCTCTGCTGGACACACACAAGCCTGTAATTATACCATCAAAACAGTGGACCCATTAATTCATATGTGCAAAATATATCAGGATTATCACATACTTTTTAATTAGTGGCATTGTTGGATTTGCATTATAAAATAGATAAGACCCTTTAAAATTAGCAATATCATTGCATACCCACATACTTAAGTCACTATTATTAAATCATATTATCATTATTTTGGTAACAACAAAAAAATTCATCATACCTTATGGTTTTCAAAAATTTTCCCCATAATAAACTCAGCAAGGTAATATAAGTATTATCATCTGTTTTATAGTTGAGGGCAACAAGTCACATTTCCTTTTCTGACAAAGTTAGTAGCTTCCATGGATATTATATACCTGAATTTCAGCAAGGAATTTAACATTCAAAAATCCTGGTGAACAAGGTGGGAAAAGATAGAGACTTAACTACCAAACCATTAGGTGGATTCAGAAGCAGTTGACCAACCAGATCCATAGAGAAGTGTTTAATTTACTATAACAACCTAGAGGTAGAAATGACTTTCTATTGAAGGGTAAAAGAACTCTGATTTGGCATTGCTCCACTTACCACTTTTGTCAATGAATTGGTTAAAGACAGAAATGACAAATAAATTCAAATTAATTATAAATTTGAATGTAACCCAGACTTCACCAGCTTTTTCTTCTCTCTCTTATCCCACCCTAACTCTCCACAACCCTTAGGTTGCACTGGCAAATTCCCAAAGAAATGCGCCAATCCTGAACCTGCTTTCTGCTTCTTTTAAATATCCTGTGTAAAGCAAGCTAAAGAAAAGTGAAAAGCTAGTCAATTGGACTTGCAGACATTTCTTTCAGTAGCCAGAATACAATGGAAGCCTGTTCAATGTGTTGTCTGGACTTCACCTTCATTCTATTCTACCCTGGTGATGCAATGCTATTCTTTGTCCCTATACTATTCTTCTCACTATTCTTCAATAAATAATTACAGGGAGACAGATTTCAACTCAATATAAGGAAAACCTACCTAACAACGAGTGCCAAATACAAATGGAATGGACTATCTTTGAAGGTGTCTATAAATGGAATTCTTCAAATAAAGGCTGGATGACAACTGGTTGGGGATGTTGTTAGCATATGTTTTGTGGGAGGTATGAACTAGACAACTTCTGAGGTTCCTTCTAACTCTGACATTATTTGATCCTGGGATACAATAGATGATAAATTTGAACAGTACTATATATAGAAACCCTTTTCTAAAGTCCTACTCACACATATTCCTCTAAAGTGGAAGTAATCATGGCTATGCCAGTGGAAACTAAATACTAGAAGTTTCTACAAAGCTCCAAAGGCTTTCAGAATGATTCAATAACTAATTGTGTGTCTCAAGGATCCAAGACTAGTTAAGTATCAAGAAACTCATTACTAAAAGATTGTTTTTCAAGGGCAGAGGCTATCTTTTGCTTCTCTCTGTGTGTCCAGTGCTTAGCACAGTACAGGGCACACAGGACGTGCTTAATAAATGCTTGTTGATTGACTGATAGGTTTTTTGGTCATGACAATGAAAACTAACTACTAAGACATGAAATGGCCATGCTCTGCATCAGAAGAGGGAACTCCTACATTGATGAACTTGTAGCTCTTTTAAATTATCAAAGCATATACAACAAAAGATACTTAACATAAAAAAATTTCCTTAGTAAAAAGTTTTCTTGCCTAAATTAGTTGTGTGAATAGATTTGCTTATGTAAATAGCTCTCAGTCAAACCTATTAACTATTTAATAAAAGGCAAATATATATTTCGATACAGCATCAATTTTCTCTAGAATTTTTTTTCATTTGTGATCCATGAAACTCTGGAGCTGGATAATGTTCCACCTCAAAAGTGATTTTGTTTTAGCAGATACATTAATTGGTTTCTGCTCTCTCATCACTATATATCACCCAAATGTTACACTGAGTTTGGATTAAGAAGTATAGAAAACAATGCAGACCTGAAGACTTTCACAAAATGTAAAGTCCTCTTCTTCAGAAGGTAAAGCTTATGTTAAAGACTATACAGGGGTCTTTGTAGACAGCCACCAGCTTAAGTGTAGAAAGTGATACCGGCTGTTATACACTTTCTGGACTAGTGTAGGAAATTGTTTCCACTTACAGGGAGATGTAGAAATGTTCAGAATCCTTTCTCCTCTTGTAACCAGGCATGTAAATCAAGTAAAACAAAGGGAAATCTGCCTTCATTCCTGTCTTACATGACTGAACCAAACTGGAAGTAAAAGAAAACAGATTGAAGCTAGGATTGTTGAGCAAAAATACAGATTTATGTGCACAATGGGAAGGAACCAGCCAATCATATACAGTCAAAACTTATATATATATGTACCCTAATGAAGGGGAGGTTGGTACAGATAATCCAAATGAAGAGATAATCCAAAATAATTTTGGGATTATATGCATTGATAATTTGAAATTTGAAGTTTGAAAATGCATACAATCCCTTAAAACATAATAAATGACAGACATGAAAGGCAGACCAGAAATCTGATAGATAATGAGGGAAGTCAATCTGGTGTTAAACATTATTATAGATAATTCACAAATTTGATAAACCATGGCCTGGATAAATAAGAATGGATTTTAAAAATAATATTATCATAGCTCACAGTTTTGTGGAGTTTTGTGGTATTTAAATAAATCATTTTACCTATGTTATATCTTTTGATCCTCTGCTACTGTATCAAGGGCTAATTCTCCAGGGTTGATAACTCTGTGGTGTGTAGAAACATTTGGTTTTCCTGTCCGGTGCTTAATTATGTCCTTTTTTTTCTAATTATTAATATATATTCTGAGATGATACTGTGATCAAGAAGGAGGGAAATGCCAAATAGCTAATGTTGTTAGTAATATCTTGGTGACAGAAATTTTGTGTGAGAAATTGAAACTGATAGCCAAAATAAGGTTTGGAGGTAGTCTTCAGATTCCAGTGATTTATGTTATTACCATGGGCAATCAAAAGTTGGCTGTGTAACTTGGAGGAAATTTTAAAACTTGGATAATGTGGTAATTAGCTGAATGTTGTCCAAAAATAGAGACTTTGGGGGAGAATTTCTTTTCAAGAGTTTCTCAAGTTCCTCCTCACACTGTAATTTTCATATAGTTTCTGTTCTTGATGGTATGCCCTAAACCCCATTTTAACCACACCAGCAGCAAATATATCCCTTTCAATAGCCATTTACTCTTTTTTTGTTGTTTTATACTTATGCTATATTGCTAATTTTTCTATTATCCATGCACTCAACTTCAACCATAGCACATGCATAAATATGGCTGTTTGTTTTCATAATGAGATACTAACTTTGGTAATCACTTAAAAATCCAATTAAACGGTAAACAAAAGAAAGCCCATCCATTATTGTTTTAGCATTTCAGTGCACTGATGAAGAATATATCTCTCTGCAGGGAGCATGGGGCTATCATTTACTTCCATTTTCCCCCCAATAAAACATGTAATATATAGTGACTATAATATCTCTGCTTCTTTTAAGCCATTTGAGTAATACTGAATTGTTTGGCAGATTTTTTTTTCCCAGGCTCCCCTTTTTAGTTGCATTCCAAAGGTGCAAAAATAATCCTGTCACAACAGAGAAGAAGAGCTTATAAAGATGCTTTAAAAGCCTTATCACCAGGAAACAGTGCACAGTGTATTGTATAATATGGTGTCTTAAAATACTTCTGCTTACCTCCTCATTGAGGCTGCTACAATATTTACATAACACTGCTAACTAATTCTTCATTATGTAGGTTATTTATCCTTTTTCCAGGAGTCTGCTTCCCAGCACATTTAATATTAGTGAATTGAGGTATTTTTTTTAAATTTCTGCCTACTATTCAGTAGCTCTGTGCATGTGAATGTGTGTGTGTGTGTGTGTGTGTGTGTGTGTGTGTGTGTGTG
>NW_020954572.1:6786409-6946412 GCF_900497805.2 Vombatus ursinus | reverse complement strand
TGTGTGTGTGTGTGTGTGTGTGTGTGTGTGTGTGTGTGTGTGCCCTCTTGTGTATCTCCTCAGTTCTTGGGCTACATTGGCTTAGATAGGATTTATGTTTATTGGTATTCAGGGGTAGAGGGTGGAGGAGTAGGAGGAGGTCTCTTGTAGGACAGTGTCTTGGCCAGCCATCATGAGGAGCTGTTTATATCTTCAGGATGGGCTATTTCAGAACCAGGAAAGGGGTGGGGGGGGGGGGGGAGTAGTGAGGGAGAAGAGGGAGAGAGGGAAAAAATAAAATCAAAGGAGCTGTTTTGGTTCAGAGGAACGGTTGTCCTGGGAGTAAAAAGTAAAAGTTAAATCCAATATTTTAGAAAGTACTTCAGCAAGAAGACGTTTTTAGTACAATGTAAAATATTTCAGAGACTAGGAAAAATTATTTGAAGCACTAAATATTTCAGGAACTCTCTGGGTGGAATACATTTTTAAACCTTAGGTTAGATGGGGTTTGCTCACATTTCATGAAGTAGAGCTAATTCAAATCTGAAGAAATCATACTTTGGGGTAATCAAGGAGTCCTTGCTGGTAAACAAGCATAAAGTATACTTTGCTTTACCTAGTTTGGAACCTGAAGGTCAATCCAGTCAAACAGGTTAGGGTCTTTGAGTCCCCTCATAAGCCCTTGCAGGCTCTGTTAAGCCTGTTTTCCCATTAATCTTTCTGAATGTGTCTGGCTGGTATAACAAACTGCCTGAGGCTTGGATTCACATAGCCTTCCAATGCACTTATCAGGTCCACTTCACACATAAGCCAGCTTGTCAAGAAGTAACCAACAATGCCTTGGCTCATACCCACACCTTGATCTGTTGAGCTTATATGCCTCACTTCTCAAACATATCTTGCTTCTTACAGCTTGGGGAAAAATAAGTCTGGAGGTCACTTCCAAGTTGGATGCTCCAGCATGGTTGCCAACAATTCCCCAAGTAACTTGAGAACCAGATTTTTCAGTTTTTCATTTTTCAGGCTGCCAAGCTACCATGGCTACTTTGAAACTTGCTGGGGGGAAAAAAGAAAGAAAGAAACACCAAGAACACTTTCTTAGAGGTTAGCATTTAATATTTTAGAGGTTCTATAAACCTGTAAGTTTTTCTTTATGTACAAACCTCGCATGTACATATGAATTGTCAATATATTTTTCCTGTGTCCAAAACAAAACCATTAAATCATGGACTTGAGCTGTCAAAGCCATTCCATGGCATTCCAAAATAAAAATAACTCCATCATTGAATGTCAGTTTGACCTCCTGATACAGCTAAATATTAAAGTTATGAACCATTTATGAAAATGTCTATATTGACCAAATCAGATCTTACTCTACTTCTTTTAAAGATTTGTCATGTTTTAATAGATCTGATTACTGAATGATAAAGGCTAACACATCATTTTTTAGCTCTGCTTTGCAGAAATTGTTAGAGTTCAAGTAGCATCTTCTGTGAAAATGAATGACCTCAGGTGAAGGGGGAATGTGGAGTTATAGGAGTATTAGTAGTAGTAGTCTATTAATAATAGCTAATATGTTTAGAAGAGGAAATACGGTGTGGGATGTTAAATGACTTTCCCAGGATCACATTGCTAAAAGTGTCTGAGGTAGGATTCAAACTCAAGTATTCCTCACTCCAAGCCCAGTACTCTGTCCACTACATTAACATTTAAAAGATTAATCGAAATATAGCATGAAGAATCCGAGATGGACTCATTCATTTTTGTGGTAAGTGGAATTTGCTGTGCCTTAAAAATATTTTAGATGATTTGTGATGATATTTTCAAATTACTTACTTAAATAAAATGATTTATTGTCTCTTCAGTTACTCTACATAAGCATATTTTGTACTATTATTTTGAGAAGATGCACTTGGTTTAAAAAGCTTTATATACTAAGTTTAAACTTATGTGGAGGACATAACATTGACTAAAGAGATTTAATGAAATTTATATAGATAAAACTCATAATAAAGTGTTTCCTTAATACTGTGTTAGCTCTGGTACATCACTTTAAGAAACACATTAATGAGATCAAAGAAATCTAAGCTTATTTAATTTAATTTTTCTTATCTTTTAAAATGGTAGAATATATTATTCTGTAGATATTATTCTTAAATTGATAAGCAAATTTTATCACACTATGAATTTTCTCTGACAGTACATATTATGCTGTGGATACTTGACAAATGTTACATAACAATTATGACTTGGTCCTACCCTTTACTTGTAGTCTAATAGTTTCATTTACAAACCAAATATGTAGGTATATACATATATATTTGGGATTTTCTTTGAAAATATATATTGATTTGCCATTTCCTTCTCCAGTTCATTTTACAGATGAGGAACTAAAGCAAACTGGGTTCAGTGACTTGCCCAGGACCACACAGCTAATAAGTGTCTGAGGCCAGATTTGAACTTATGAAAATTAGTCTTCCTGACTTCAGGCCTGGCACTCTATCCATCATACCACCTTGCTGCTCCACACACATAATAACATGCATACATACATACATACACATACATATATACACAAATATATACATATTACATATGTATAATGGGTGTATGTGTATACTATGTGTATAAGTTTACATATATTCATATATGTATACTGTGTGTAAGTTTACATATATACATATGCATCCTGCCTACATGTATATATACACACATACACACACATATACATATATATATGTACATATAATCCTGCTTGATACTAGAATATAATTAAATAACTACAATTCTGCTGAAATATTGATGATGACTAACAGCTTAGTAGAATCATAGTTTTATACACATTGTGTTCACTTTTGGAGATTTTCCTTCTAATGTAGTTTAAGTTATGAAATAAGTAAAATGAGTCCTCCAATCTCGATATAGTCCCCAGTGGACATTTGTCAGCATTACCTAACTACTAAACAATTTAGCATCAAATTTGTTACATAGATTCACAGTAGAATAGTAGTGGAAAGCAAGCAACATACCTTTAGATTGGGTTATTATTTATTTCTCCCTCTTGTCTAAAGGTACAA
This sequence comes from Vombatus ursinus, assembly GCF_900497805.2. NCBI lineage: Eukaryota > Metazoa > Chordata > Mammalia > Diprotodontia > Vombatidae > Vombatus > Vombatus ursinus. Next base: position 6,943,356 of record NW_020954572.1, on the reverse strand, counting down.
ATGTATTCATGTTTGTCAAATGCCTAAGTAAGTAGGTCAATTACTTTATCATCTTATTTTTCTAAAATAAATTGTGCATGTATATATCCATGTAAGTGTGCATAAATACATTACTGATTTTTTTAGGAATACACATACACACACACACACATGCACACACACACACACACGCACACACACACACACACACACACACACACCATTGGATTCCTTCCTAATCAATGTAGGAGGATCAGTGTAAATTTAAGTCTTGTATTTGTAGGTTCACAGAATTCAGGGATGGAAGGAACAATCAATATCATTTATTTCAATCTGGTCATTTTAAATTACAGATTTACAGAATAACAAAAAGTCAGAGTCAAAAAGTACCTCAGAGACCATCTAATGCAATGGACATTTGAACAAGAATCTGCTCCACAGCATTCTCAACGAATTGTTACCTAGCTTTTGCTCAACAATCTCTAATGAAGGTGTTTCTTTACTTACAGAGGAACCTCTGCTGAACATTTCTAATTGTTAGGAAATTCTATCACTTTACAAATTGGACTCATTGCTCTTAGTTCTACTTTCTAAGGCCAAGAAATGGTTTATAAATATAGGCAGATATCTACAAAATTCAACAACAGCTGGCACTTTTATAGCTTTTTAAGCTTTGCCAAGCACTACAAATACTATCTCATTTTATCCTCACAAAAAACTTGGAAAGTAGGTGCTTTTATTATCCTGTTTTACAGATGAGAAAACTGAGGCAGACAGAAATCGAGTGACTTGACCAGGATCAAACAATTAGTAAATGCCCAAGGCAGGATTTAAACTCAGGTCTTTCTGACTCTGGGTCCAAAGTTCTATTCACTGTGTCGCTTAACTGCCACTCAGCTTCACAATTCTACATTTTCAAGATTGTGTTACTGGAGATAGGGAACTTTCTTGGACATAGATTTATAGAAGCATGGAATTATTGAGCTGAAAGTGACATTAAGGATCACCTAGTTCTACCTCATCTTACAAATAAGAAAATTATGACCCAAAGAAGTTTAGGATGTAGAATTTGTTGGTGACAGAAACAGGGCCAAATCCAGGTCTTAAGATTATAGAAACCTAAATTAATACCTGGAAGTTATTTCAGAGTCCAATTGGTCCAACTGGACCTCTACTCCAATACCTTTAATTTATAGATAAGGAAGGAATAAACTAAATAACTTGGGCAATGTTACTGAAACAATAAGTAGTAGAATTTCGACCCAGGTAATTTGACTGCATCACTCAGATAGCACTCAGAGACCAGAAGTAAATATGTGCTCATATCTTAAGTTTGAGTCCATAATAAAATTCTGTCCCAGGGTCCCACTTAAAGGCTTAATGATTTTGCTTCTTCCAGTGCATGAAATGAAATGGCACCTTAGAAAGAGTTACCTTCCTCCAAAGACTGATTTACTCATTTGGATTATAGAGTGACTCAGGTTCAACAAGAGAATTTAATTCTATCGTGGTCAAAATAAAGTGGGCATAAGGAAATGTTGTATATAAAGTGAGCACTGGCAAAAACTAATCTATATTATACTGAATGGAGAGAGGAAAACCCACTTCAAGGCAATAGAATCATAGAAGTGGACCACAGATATCACCTCACAGAACTTTCTGCCCTACTAAAGAAATGCCATCTATGGCAGCTCTCATTCATTCTTCATCCTCTATTTTCTAAGAGAACCAGCAACATCATGGATGATGACTTGACTTGAGTGTGAGTTGGATTCAAGTAAAGCAAAGTTGCACAAATTTGGCCACCTCATTCTTTCTTCCAGAGTCATCAAAGTCCAGTGGCAGGAGAAAGGTCAAGATGACTGGCAATGGCCCAGGATGCAGTGTCTTCAATGTTTGACCAAGCTCTAAGCACTCCACAGTACCTATTTCCACTGCTTTCATTTCTATTGCAACAAATTGTTCTCACTTGCTCATTTTGCCAGAGTAATTCTTCACATGCTTGGAGTAGACATCCCCCTAACTTACCAACAGATTTGAGACCTATCAGTTACCCTCAACCTGGTTTATCTCATCTGCTGAGATGGTTTTACCAGGGTGTGGCTGCCGCACATGCAACAGCTTCTTGGAGCTGCAAGTGGTGTAGCAACTCTAACAGATGGATATCCACATATGCATTAATACTTCAAGCAACAAGTAATCACTATTTTGCAGAGTACCTCATATTTCACTACTGAATAGCTCTAATGGTAAGGAAATATTTCCTTGTAATTCCATGGATCTGTGGTTTCATCAATTGAACAAGCATCACTAGAGCAAATCAAAATTTACTTATGACATTCTTTTCAACCTATTTGAGTCAATGGTTCTTACATATATGTGAAACATTCAGGCTGTCAATCTGTTTATAGGGAAGGGTCTCAAAAGCCATCTAGTCAAACCCCTTCATTTCAGATATGAGGAAATGGAGGCCTAGTGGGGTAAAGTGAATTACTCATGGTCACACAGGTGGTAAGTGTAAGAGGTGAATTTGAACTCAGATCCTCCAATTTCAGAGCCAGTGTTCTTACCACTGCAATATTCCATTCATTTTAAAGTTTGAATTTTATTAAAAGTGTAACCTTAATCAGCAAATATAAACATTTTAATATAAAAAAGAGAAAGAAGACTATGTCAAAAAAAACTTCTGTTAGAGATAGTTGGTTTTTTTTAAACTATCTTGTAGCAGAGAAGTGATGGATTAGAAGTAAGGAATGAGATACATAATTTCAAACACAACCAAAGGCTTAATTTGTTTGCTTGACTACATTTTTTTTTTATCGGGGAAGGTGTCAATTGTGAGGGGTGAGGTGAGTTACCGGGTAGTTACAGTAATTTAACAACAAAAATAATACTTCATTCTTGCTACTTGATTGGCCCACCTTCTTTTCTTTCTTTCTTTCTTTTTCTTTATTTATTTTTTAAATTAATTTATTTTGATTTATCAACAATCACTTCCATAAGCTTTTGAGTTTTAAATTTTTCTCAACCTCCCTCCCCTCCTCCCTCCCCAAGACAGCACACAATCTGATATGGGCTATACATATACACTCCTATTAAACATATTTTCACATTAGTGATGTTGTAAGTAAGAGTTAGAACCAATAGGAGGAACCACCAGGAAGAGGAAACAAAACACAACAGAAGAAAAAAAAAATAGCAAATAGTATGCTTCAATCTTCATTCAAACTCCATAGTTCTTTCTTTGGATGTGGATAGCATTTTCCATCATGAGACCTTTGGAGATGTCTTAGATTCTTGTATTGCTGAGAAGGGTTAAGTCTATCAATATTAGTCATCGTACGACGTTGTTGTTACTGTGTACAACTGTGCCACCTAGCTGCCACCAAGAATCGGGAGCAATTAAATGTTTTTTTTGAAGAGGGGAGAAACTTAAACAGACCTGTAAAACTTAAAACTTGACTGTATGAGTCACAACATCCATGTCCTTTTCAGTGCTCAGGCCTGCAGGCTATATTAGAACAATGTTTTCAGAGTTGTCATAGATGCTATTGTAAAAATATAGAATGGATGGGAGCAACATGATCAGTCTGTTAGAAAGAATTGGGAGGCTATACTTTTTCCCATGGCTCTGTCCGAGGCCTGTGGCTAAAAAGAGTCTATGGTGCTTATTGAACCAAAGAGTGTGTTGGAACCAGCTTGAAATGACTCCTAAGAGTATAAACAGTTGTTAAATTTTCAGTGTGTGCACTTACACTGCAGAAACTGGTAAACACTACAAATCAGGATTTGATTTATTATTTTGTTGATGATCTAGATTCTAGATTTAAGAAATTGATAGAGAAAGTGCCAGTAATGAGGAGCAGATAGGTGGAGCAGTGGTTAGAGCACCTGCCCTGGAGTCAGGAGGACCTGAGTTCAAATTCGGCCTCAGACACATAACACTTACTAGCTGTGTGACCCTGGGCAAGTCACTTAAACCTATTGCCTAGCAAAAAAAAAAAAAAAAAAAAAAAAACCAGAAACAAAAACAAACAAACAAACAAACAAAATGAAAATGCCAGTAATGGAAATTGAACTTAAAGGTGTTATATGGGTACATTTTTTTTCTGAGTCAGTTGTTAAAAATTTAACAGCATACCACTCATTGAACCCTTCCTCATATAATTCTTGTAACAGAAATTTCCTCATGATAAGACAGGTTTGGGCACATTCTCATTTCTCTGGCTCTTTTCCCCACCTGGATGATCTAGGGGTATCAGTAGCTCACATTTTGCAAGGATAGACACCAACTTAACATACTATTTGTGTGTGAGACTATGTGATTTTTAAGCCTTGAAATTGGCAGCTGGCTCCATTCTTTAGTTTCTTCTAAAGTTCTTTCAACTGAAGAACTCCAGATATGACTGTCCACCTTATTTACTATGATAACTACCCAGTCTATCTAGCATCTGACAACATCTATGTAAAATATGAATGAGAAAGGAGCACTGGAATCAGTAGGACTGGCTAGGAATCTATTGTAATAAGGCAAAAGGTGATGAAGACCTAAATTACAGTGGTGTTTTTTGAAATGGCAGGTGATATTTCAGAGGTAGAATTGATAGGACCTGGCAATTGTTTCAAATGTGGAAAAGATGAAGAAGAAAGAAAAGTCAAAAAGGACACTGAGATTTTGAGCCCAGGTGACTGGGATGATGATGGTGCCACCAACAGTAGCAGAAAAGTTAAGAATGGGAGGAACATGATGAGCTCAATTTTAAATAGGTTGAGTCTGAGCTATCTGTTGTTGTTATAATCTCTGATTTTTGTTTTTTTTCCTTCTAACTTCCCATCTCTTGCTTTCTGTGACCTAGTTTCCCACAAACCATAGCTGCATGTTATTTTTTTATTTTAAAATGTTGTTTTAGAAATGATAGAATATAGTTTCTTTCAGAGATTCTCTTCACTACTCAGGAAAGGTTATCATCTCTCTAATAGCTCTAAATTATTCCTACCCCTACAATACTATAAAGTCAAACAACCTCCCCAGCAACATTAGTTACATTTGCACTATGTATCATCTACACAATAATAATACACAAAATTAATTTTCTAGTTTTTAAAGCTTATAATCAACATGCTTTAATTCTGCTAAATTATCTTCCTTTCCATACCAGCATTTTACAAATTTTACCAACTGTCAAAAGCTGTGTTTGTTTGTTTCTTTTAATATCTAGCAGAGTGTACAACTTTGAGGTGTTTTTCTTTCTGTTTTCTCTACCAAAGAAAAAGATCTTCAAGAACAAAACTAGAAAGAATGAAAGAAAAATGATCAAAATTGAGACCCAGGTAAATGTGGTAATGAGATGGTATGTAGCTGTCCTCAGTGTCCTAGCCATGCTACCAAAACAAAAACAAAAACAAACAAAAAAACTCAATGAGCTTTGAAGCGTGGAGAGTGTAACAGAACTAGAGATAAATAAATGTTATCCCAAGGACTCTATAAACTTTAGACTTCACATAGGTTCCTAGTGATTTTGTAAAAAAAAATGTGCTTGTAGTACCTTCTCTGGTATCACCTTTTTCTTTGTCAATCATCTCCAAATTTATCCTTTAATGTATCTTCCTTGTATACAGTAATTCACATGTTGTCTTCCCCATTTAACTGTGAGCTCCTTGAGAAGAAGGACAAGGTTTTTGCCTTTCTTCATATCCCCCAGTGCTTATTTCAGTGCCAGGTATGTAGTAGGTACTCAATAAATTTATTTATTGAGTTTATTTACTTTACTTGATTGTCCCAACTTGTACTAGACTGGCATTTTAGGTATACAGGAGAAAAAGCTGTTTTCCTTCCTCAGGGTTTTGTACATAACCCTGAAAGTTTGGGTTATCTAGGCCTGTCATTTGTGAGCCCCCATCTGGTATGCTCCCTCATATTAAACAACCAGTTGAAGTCAAAAGCTTTTACAAGAGTTTTTTTTTTTATTTTGTTTTGTTTTTTTACCAATAATATAAAGCAAGAAGAATAATTATAAAACAATTATCCCAAACAGGAAGCACATTCTCTCTTTGCACACATGCAAGAACTCTAGAGACAGTTGGCTAAAACTTAAAGTACAATAGTAGTAAGACACTAAAGAAAGACATGGCATACTGAGTACCTCACTTCTCCTGGCCTAGGAATTCTTTTATCTTTTCTGGGCCTTGATGTTCTCCAAGGAATATTCATCAAATTTTCTTCAGGACCTTTCATTGGCAACGGACAAATTACTCCCTTGTTCAGCTAGGCTGCCTCATTTTCTGGGTACAGTTTCTCATCTGACAGGCCAATTCACAGCTGGGCTGGGTGAAAGAGGTTACTCTGTTTCTATACTGGCACCTCATAACACTCAAATATTGCTGCTACTATCTTTGCTGGCCAGTGAAAACTCACTGATGGCTCTCGCAGCTTCTCAGATGATTTGACACTTTCTCCTCAGAATATACATTCACCTAAGATCAGGAAAAAAATAAACACAAAAAAGGCAATATGCTCTGCAAATACAAAGTAACCAGGTGGGAGATAGGAGAAATGCCCTTCCCTCCTCCCCAAGCTTCTCACAGTAGTCCTTCTCACTGGAAAACCACAGAGAAGAAAGGAGCCTGAAGGGCAAGGATCTCCCTTTTAGAATATCCATGGAGCTCCAATTCAACATCTAACAAAACAACAACAAAACTTCTTATCGCCACACAGACAAATCTTGGAATTATCATGGCCAACAGAATAATAGAAAGTATTCAGAAGCTAATTGAATGTTCTCTGGAATGGGAGATGGGCTATCTATCACACATGATCAGAAGCAGGCTCACCCAAAGTTTCCATGTACTTGACTGGAATGCCAAATGAGCATGACCCAAGAAAACAAGCATAAGAGGATAATGGGGCATAAGTTATAAAATGGATGATTGGTTAACTCTTAGAAAGAGAAACATGAAATAGAATGCATATATTAAAAATAAATCATTCTCACAATGATTGGTTTTGCTGAATTGCTTTTTTTCTCTTTCTTTTTTGTTCTTTGTTATAGGGAATAGCTCACTGGGTAAAAGAAGAAGGAATATATTAAGAAATTGAGATGATGTAAAGGCAAAAAATCTCAAAGAAACTAAGATGTGAAAAAAGTATGTCTCCATTAAAAAAAAGAAAATGCCACATTATATTCCTACTGACAGAGTCACAAAATTGTTAGGAGAATGCCACAGTCATGGTATTCTTTGATTTCAGTAAGGCAACTGACAAAGTATCTCACAATATCCTTATTAACAACTTAGGTAGACTGAGCATTGATCAAAGGCATAAAACCAAGGAATGCTGATGAAGAGATGAATCTCAATCTAGAGGAAAGTTTCTCTAGTAGAGTGTCTCAGGCTCTAATAAAGTCTCTATCCTGTCCTATTCAACATTTATTTTTATCAGTTACTTAAGTGAAGATATAGGTAATATGGTTATAAGGGCTTGGTGGGATTCTTTAATGGTTACAACAAGGTAGGGTAGGGGGGACGATATTATAAAATCATCTCTTTAGACCTGGAAGGGACCTTCGAGAACACAGAGTTCAACAATTTCATTTTATCAATGAAAACATGGAAGCCCGGAGAGGTTGTGACTTTCCCAGAGATATATAGCTAGTCTGAAGAAGAATTTGATCCCAGTTCTTCCTACTTCTGTGTCAAACACTCTATCCACTACATTACACCGCACTACCTCTCAAGGTCCAAAAACATTTTGACAAGCTATAACAATGGACTATACCTAATAAGGTAAAATTGAATAGGAATAAATGTAAAATACTGCATTTAGGTTAAGAAAATCAACTGCATGAGACAAAATGTAGGAGATGTAGCTACAGAGGAGTTTATGTCAAAAAAGACTTAGAAATTTTTAATAGCCTAAAAGTTCAATGAATGTCAAAATGTTCAAAATAGAACTCATTGTTTTTTTCCACTATTCAAGGTATTTTTTCTTAACTTTCCCATTATCTTCAATTCTTCATTCTTCTTCACCCAATATATCCAATCAATTGCCAACTCTTGCTCTTTCTATCCCTACAAAATTCATTCTTACTATTAACACAGCTTCAGACTCTCATAATCTCCTAGCTTGGCTAATTGAATGGCCTCTTAATTAGGCTCCCTGGCCCAAGCTACTTCCCATTTTAATCCAGCCCCTAAACAGATGGCAAATCAATCTTCCTTTTGTTTGGGTCTGATCATTACTCTCCTTTACTCAATAAAATGCAATGACTTTCTATTGCCTCTAAGATAAAATTCAAACTGTGGCTTGGCTTTTAAAGCCTTTCATAATCTGACCCCAATCTACTTCTCCAGCCTCATTATACAATACTTTCTTTCCCACACTTCACGTTCCAGCTAATTTGACCTTCTTGCTATTACTCACTTGATAAGAATATCTTATCTAATATCTAATATTCCATCTCCACACTGTTGCACTGGCCATTTCCCATGTCTGAAACATACTTCATTCTCACTTTCTGCCTTGTAGAATATCTTACTACCTTCAAGACTCAGCTTAAGCACCATTTTCTACATGAAGCTTTCCCTGATCCCTCTCAACTGCTAGTGCCTTCCCTCCCTAAACTACCTCATATCTATTTTGTGTCTGTTCTGTATACACATGTATATGCATATGTTGTCTCCAATAGAATGAATGACAGCAGAAACTATTTCATCTTTGTCTTTATGTCCTCAGCACCTACCACAATGCCTGGAATATACGAAGTCTTTTATAAATATTTCAAAGGAATGATTGACAAATTGACTATTGTAACCCTGATACCCCAAATCATACATCTCATTGAAGGCTGCTAGTAGGTTCATCGAAGGTCACTAATTAAGAGTCATAAGTGGCTAAATAGGTGACTGAACTCTTCTGTCATTTTTTTCTCCCAATATTTAGCAGCAAATACATTCTAAATTAGTATCTTTTTATGGTAAATCAATGATGGCACTTGCACTCTCAGGTTGGATTGACAAAAGGGGGCAGCTATTTCAGTTTCTAGGTTACTTGATGGGTCTTCTAAGACTATAATTCAGTAGCTCCCAAAGTTATATATCCCCTTACCAATCAGCCAGAAAAAAAATAGCTCTTAGTAAAAACATTTGCTAAGACAGTATAGTAAAATCAGGATTTACAAAACATTTGCTCTGTAAAACTAGGACACACTCTCCCACAAATACATATACTATCTATGAGAAGAGTGGGCATAAATTTAGAGTACAATGGTAGTAAAGCACAAATGTATGAAACATATGTGGCCAACATTATTCATTCCTCCATATGTTCCTTGAAGCTACTTTCAGCAACAAGTAGCTACTTATCTGTATCCATGTCTGTCTGAAGAGTATGTTTCTGCTCCCTCAACTGTGCCTCAGACTTAGTAAAAATAAGCCTCCAGCTGCTGGATAGTGTGTCTCTTTTAGATTTAGTAGCTTCTCTGCTGTGTGCCATGGCCAGTGAGAGGGGAAATGGAAAATGCATTCCTCTCCAAGAACTGGGTTCTCCTCAAAACACTGGCTTTTTCTTCAACTGACTAGATTATGTCTTTTAAGGGTCACCCAGAAGTATAACCAACTGTTGTTCATCCAATGACATTACTTCTTTCTGACTAGAGAGAAAAGCATCAGCAAAGGGTAAGATATGTTAGCATTTTCATAGTATATCAATACCTCATCAATTATACCCAGGGACTAGACCAAATGTATGTGTGTTGGAGGGAGTGGGCTTAACAAGTCCTTACTGGTTCACACATGCACACACACACACACACACACACACACACACACACACACTAAACCATGATATATCCATAAAATTTTTCAATACAAAACATAATGGGGGGGAGTGTTGAATATTATTTATTTATTTTAACAATATTTTTAGTTTAAATTTTGAGTTCCAAATTCTCTCTTTCCCTCTCAACCCTTCCATATCCACCAAGAAGGCAAGCCATGTGATATAATAATACATGTGGAATCATGTAAAACATTTCCATATTAGTCATGTTGCACCATAAGAGCAAGAACAACAAAGAAAATGAGAAAATTGAGCAAAAAAACTTCAATTTGCACTCAGAGTTCATTAGCTATTTCTCTGAATACCATATTTAATTACTGGACAGATATGAAATCCAAAAATACATAGACAGATATTCCAATTCGGATAGCATTTTTCATCATGAGTACTTTGTCATTTTCTTGGATCACTGTACTGATCAAAGTAGTTAAATCTTTCAGAGTTGATCATTATTACAATATTGCTGTTATTATCTCCTGGTCTGCCCACATCACTTTGCATTAGGCCATGCAGGTCTTCCTTTGTTTTTTTCTGACACTATCCCTCTTATCATTTATTATAGAACAATAGTACTCCACCACAATTATATGCCACAACTTGCTCAGCCATTCTCCAATTGAGGGCATCTCCTCAATTTTTAATTATTTGTCATTATAAAAAGAGTTGCTACAGATATTTTTTGTTCATATGGGTCCTTTTCCTTTTACTTTGATTTCTTTGAGGTATAGACCTATTGGTATTTCTGGGTCAAAGGGTATGTGCAGTTTTATAGTCCTTTGGGCAAGTTCCAAATTGTTCTGTAGAATCATTGAATCAGTTCACAACTCATTTCATTAGTGTACCTACAATTCATTAGTGTACCTATTTTCCCTTATCCCTTCCAGGATTTGGCACTTCTGGTAGGTGTGAAATTGTATTTCAGAGTTGTTTTAATAAGCATTTCTCCACTCAATACTGATTTAGAGCATTTTTTTTTCATATGACTATAGATAGATTTGATGTCTTCTGAAAACCTCTATTCATCTCCCTGGATAATTTATCAATTGGGGAATGGATCCTATTTTTTATAATTCAACTCAGTTTCCTATATAGATGAGAAAAGAGGCCTTTATCAAAGAAACTTACTGTAAAATTTTTTATATAACTTCATTGTCTATGGTCCTTTTTTATCAAAATGTAGTTTCCCTGATTATCTCTTTTAATTAAGCTTCTTTTTGCTTTGGGAACATGATTGCTAGGCCTGCCTTTTTTTACTTCAGCTGAAGCATAGTAGATTCTGTTCCATCTCCCAATTTTAACTCTGTCTGTGTGTTCTTCTGTTTCAAGTGTCTCTTACTGTAAATAACATATCATCAGATTCTGGTTTCTAATCTATTCTGCTATCCACTTCTGTTTTATGGTTGTGCTCATTCCATTCACATTCACAGTTATGAATACTGTGTATTTCCCCTCATCCTATTTTCTTCTATTTATACTTCTCTTTCTTTTTGTACTATCCCTCCTTTAAAGTCTGTTTTGTTTCTGACCACTCTTCATTTAATATGTTCTCCCTTTTTCATCCGCTTCCCCTCCAATTTCTCTGTTGGGTAACATAAATTTCTATACCCAAATGAGTGTGTGTGTGTGTGTGTGTGTGTGTGTGTGTTACCCTCTTTGATACAGTTCTGATAAGACTGAAATTTAAGCATTGCCAACCACCAATACCCCCCTTTCCCTCTCTACTGTAAAAACTTCTTTTTGTGTACCTCTTATATGTGAGATAATTTCCCCAATTCCCCCTTCTCACTCTCTCCCTTCCCCCTTCTCCCAGTACATCTCTCTTTCTCACCTCTTCAATTTTTGGGGGGAGGAGATTATTCCAACATAATCAACTCATGGCCTCTTTCTACATAATGTCCTTTTAACTGCCCTTGTAATGATAAAGTTCTCAGGAATTACATATGTCATCTTCCCAAATAGGAATGTAAACAATTTAACTTCATTGAGAGTCCTTTGATATTTCTTTCATGTTCACCTTTTTATGCTACTTTTGAGCCTTGTGTTTGAATGTCAAATTTTCTATTTATCTCTACTCTTTTTCATCAAGAATGCTTGAAAATAGAGAACATTATGAAAAGTAAAATGAATAATTTTATTACATTAAATTGAAAAGTTTTTGCACAAAGCCAATGAAAGCAAGATTAGGAGGAAAATAGAAAACTGGGAAAGATTTTTTTACAACCAGTGTCTCTGATAAGAGCCTCATTTCTAATATATATAGAGAACTAAGTCAAATTTATAAGAATACAAGTCATTCCCCAATTGAGAAATGGTCAAAGGATATGAAGAGGTAGTTTTCAGAGGAAAAAATTAAAGCTATCTATCGTCATATGAAAAAAAATGCTCTAAATCACTATTGATTAGAGAAATTCCAATCAAAACAACTTTGAGGTACCACATCATACCTATCCAGTTGGTTAACAAGACAAAACAGGAAAATGATAAATGATGGAGAACATGTGGGAAAATTGGAACAATAATACCTTGTTGGTGGAGTTGTGAACTGATCCAATCATTGTGTAGAGCAATTTGGAACTATGCCCAAGAGGCTATAAAAATCCACATACCCTTTGACCCAGCAATAGCACTTCTAGGGCTATATCCCAAAGAGATAATACAAATGGGAAAAGGACCAATGTGTACAAAAATATTTACAGCAGCTCTTTCTGTGGTGACAAAGAATTGGAAATAGAGGGGATGCCCATCAATTGAGGAATGGCTGATCAAGTTGTGATATATGAATGTAATAGAATACTATTGTGCTATAAGAAATGATGAGCAAGCATACTACAGAAAAATTTGAAAATACTTGTATGGACTGATGTTGAGTGAAGTGAGCAGAACCAGGAGAACATCGTACATAATAACAGCCATGTTGTGTGATGACTAACTTTCATAGATTTAGCTCTTCTCAGCAATGCAAGGATCTAAGACTTCTTCAAAAGTCTCATGATGGAAAATGCTATCCACATCCAGAGAAAGAGCTATGGAGTTTTGAATGCAGATTGAAGCATACTCTTTGCTCCTTTTTTCTTCTGTTTTGTTTTATTTCTTTGGTTCCTCCTATTGGTTCTAATTCTTTGCAACATGACTAATGTGTAAATATGTTTAATAGGAATATACATGTAGAATCTGTATCAGATTGCACACTATCTTGGGGAGGGAGGTCTAGTAGGAGGGGGAGAAAATTTGAAACTCAAAAGCTTATGGAAGTGAATGTTGAAAACTAAAAATAAATTAATAAAAATGAAATAAAATTAAAAATTTAAAAAAAACAATGCTTGAAAGTCCTCTATTTCATTACATATGCATTTTCCCCCTGAGGGATTATATTCAGTTTCACTAAGCAGGTTATTCTTGATTGTGATCCTAGCTCCTTTGCCTTCCAGCCAGGTCAATATGAATCCATGAGCATATAGCCATGCTGTTGCTCCTTGATATTGGTCAATTGGTTCATGTCTTAATCTTAGGTTAAGAAGTGTTGTAAACAGAATGGACTAGGCTTCTGAGTGTAAATGTTAGAAAAGTGAGTTGCCAAAGGCCAATTACTGGAGTCCATGGCAGAGTTTGTGTTCAGTAAAACCTGGTGTGTTAGTACAACTCCAAGGAGTAGTCAGTACCTGGCCTTGCAGTAGAATGATCCTATAGCCAAGACATTGGGTCTTATAAGCAAAGGAGCAAAATTGACTATCTATTATGCTAAATATGATGGAGTTAATATTCATAGCAGTTGTATTGTTTGATCCCACTTTCCCCAGAACCCAAGGTTCTAGTCAGGTCAAGTCAATGAGTATGTATTAAGTACCTACTATGCATCAGGTATTATGCTAAGTTCTGGGGATCCAAAGAAACACCAAAAAAAAAAAAAACAGACTCTGCCCTCAAAGAGTTAATGGTCTAATTTGAGAAACAACTATGTATGAAAAAGATATATACAGAATAAATCAAGGTGGTAGTCTCAAAGGGAATGCACTAAAGGTCAAAGAGAACTAGGAAAGATTTCCTGTTGAAGATAAGACTTTTAGTGAGACTTGAAGGAAGGCAGGAAAGCTAAGAGGTAAAGATGGAGAGGGAAAGCATTCTAGGTATTGGGAATAACCAGTAAAAATGCTCAGTTGTGAAATATATTGTGTGCAAAGAACAACAAGGAAGCCATTATCACTGGATTGCAAAATAAATGGAGGGACATAAAATATAAGCAAATTAGAAAGGTACACAGGTACAAAGCATTTTTGAAGTCAAATAGATGGTTTTACATTTAATCCTTGAGATAACAGAGAATCAATGAAGATTATTGAATCAGGGAATTATATGATCAGATCTGTCTTTTAGGAAGATCAATTTGACAGCTGAATGGAAGATGAATTGGAGTGGGGAAACACTTGTGGCAGGAACAACCATGAAACTATTACAATAACCCAGACATTAGGCATTGAGGGCCTATGTTAGGTTGATTGAAGTGGCTAAGGCAGGGGTGGAGGGGCATATATGAAAGATGTTACAAAAGATGTTACTCTTACACTGTCAGATGCTTTAAGAGCAGGGACTACCTATTGTCTTTTTTTCTTTTTGTTTTTTGTATCCCCAGAACTCAGCATAGTGCCTGACAAATAATAAGCATTGAATAAATGATAGTTGATTAAATGATTGATTGATTGAGATGAACTCTCACTTTTCCACAGGAAATTTTGGTCAGTTACCCTTTAATTACATTATATTACTATAATTATAATTGTAATTTAACATATTTGTCTTAACAAAGTTTATAGTATTTTAGGCATGACCTCCATTCAGTCAAGATTAAATGATATTCATGAGGTCATATTTCCATTCTTGCATTAAAATTTCTAATTCTGAAATATATACCCTATATATTGATATATAGACATCTGTAGTTATAAGAATTTTTACAGACTCTTTTCTCACTTATTTTATGCTGTCAATTACTAGATGTATCCTTCAATATTTTTCTTACTGTCGCACCTGGTTTCTTCTACATTATCTCGCTACACAATTTTATCTAGGCATTTCCCCTTTACCTTCAATTTTTATTTTAAAATTTTCATTATCATGAATTCAATTTGTAACCAAACATATCAGATGTATGTCCCTAGTAATATGAGTTATCTTTACATTTCTTATTATTATAAGCTCCTCTGGGGTAGGAAAATATATCTCTATCTATCTATCTACCTACCTATCCATTTGTCTGTCAGTCTTTATTTATTGTGTCTCTCTCCCACTGCCCCTCCAACAAACAATTTTTAAAATGAAAAAAAAATAAAACCTTCATAACAAATCTGTATGTTCCAGTGATGTAAATTCTCACATTAGCAAAGCCTAAGTATGTATCATTCTAGATCCTAAGTTCATTACATTTCTAGTAGGAGGTAGGTAACATGATCTATCTTCAGTCTTCTGGATTCATAGTTTATCATTGCATAAATCAAAGTATGAAAGTCTTTCAAAGTTGTATATATATTGCTGTCATTGTATTAAATCATTCTTCTGGTTCTGCTCATTTTATTCTATATCGTTTTATAAAGGTCTTCCCAATATCTGAAGCATGTCTATTTCAAACTTCTTATTTTCCCCATGGTCTAGTAAAATGCTCTTCAAAATATATTTGATAAATGCATGTTAATGAAAGAATGGCTAATGTAGGCCTAACTCTTCTTGAACTAGATAGTAAGAGTCACTCTAGGTTATTCAAGCTTTAGATGATTATAGGAAGACTGTAGAAAGACCAAGATTTGAAGCCTTGTCTGTAACAGACATACTGGACCAAGACTATCTACCAGTAAGTGAATAATTACCAGTGAAAGTGAATCCTTTTCTTGTATGTCTAGAAGTAAAAAAAGGACAGTTTTACAGGATATAAATTCACAGTAATTGTTTCTCACAGCTCATTTGAGGAAATATGTTTGGAGTGTTGCATCTAAAGACTAGATACCCATTAATTTTCTCTTTTTTATATGTACATTTTGTTCTTTATTATTTATTTGTTTTAGTTTTCAACATTTATTTCCACAGGATTTTGAGTTCCAAATTTTCCCCCATCTCATTCTTCCCCCACTCCAAGATGGCATGTATTCTGAATGCCCCTTCCCTAATCTGCCCTCACTTCTATCACTGCCCCCCTTCTCTTATCCCCTTGCCCTTCTATTTTTGTGTAGGGCAAGATAGATTTCTATACCCCATTGCCTGTATATCTTATTTCCCAATTGCATGTAAAAACAATTTTTAACATTTGTTTTTAAAACTTTAGGTTCCAAATTCTCTCCCTTCCTCCCTCCCCATTGACCCTCATTGAGATGGAAAGAAACTCAATATAGGTTATACATGTGTAGTCACTTCCATTATACCCATGTTGTGAAAAACTAACTATATTTCCCTTCACCCTATCCCATCCCCCTTTTATTCTATTGTCTCTTCTGACCCAGTACCTCCTCAGAAGTATTTGCTTTTGATTACCTCCTCCTCCAATCTGCCCAGCCTTCTATCTTCCCCCCTCTTATCCCCTTCCCCTTATTTTCCTGTAGGGTAAGATAGATTTCCATACCCAATTAAGTGTGTACGTTATTCCCTCCTTAAGCCAAATCCAATGAGAATAAGATTCATCCATTCCCTCTCACCTTCCCCCACTTCCCCTTCATTCTAAAAGCTTTCTTGTCTGTTTTATATGAGATGATTTACCCCATTCTACTTCTCCCTTTCTCCATCTCCCAGTGTAATCCTCTCTCACCCCTTAATTTTATTCTCGAGATATCACCCTTTCATCTTCAACTCACCCTGTGCCCTCTATTTATCTATCTATCTATCTATCTATCTATCTATCTATCTATCTATCTATCTATCTATCTATCTATCTATCCATATATTTTCTTCCCTCTAACTACCCTAATACTGACAAAGGTCTCATAACAAATATTATCTTTTTATCCAGGAATGTAAACAGTTCAACTTTTAAAAGTCCCTTAAGATTTCTCTTTCCTGTTTACTTTTTCATGCTTCTCTTGAGTCTTGTATTTGAAAGTCAAATTTTCTATTCAGCTCTCGTCTTCTCATCAAGAATGCTTGAAAGTCCTCTATTTCACTGAATGACCATTTTTTCCCCTGAAGTATTATATTCAGTTTTGCTGGGTAGGTGATTCTTGGTTGTAATCCTATCTCCTTTGCCCTCTGGAATATTATATTCCATGCCTTGTGGTCCCTTAATGTAGAAGCTGTTAAATCTTGTGTTATCCTAATTGTGTTTCCACAATACTTGAATTGTTTCTTTCTGGCTGTTTGTAATATTTTCTCCTTGACCTCGGAACTCTGGAATTTGGCTACAATATTCCTAGGAGTTTTCCTTTGGGGATCACTTTCAGAAGGAGATTGATGGATTCTTTCAATTTCTATTTTGCCCTCTGGTTCTAAAATATCAGGGCAGTTTTCCTTGATAATTTCTGGTAAGACGATGTTTAGGATCATTTGTTGATCATGGCTTTCTGGTAGTTCAATAATTTTTAAATTCTCTCTCCTGGATCTATTTTCCAGGTCAGTTATTTTTCCAATGAGATATTTCACATTGTCTTCTATTTTTTTCATTCTTTTGGTTTTGTTTTATGATTTCTCATAAAGTCATTAGCTTCTATTTGCTCCATTCTAATTTTTAAGGTAGTATTTTCTTCAATGTGCTTTTGGGCATCCTTTTTCATTTGGCCAATTTTGTTTTTTAAGGCATTCTTCTCCTCATTGGCTGTTTGGACCTCTTTTGCCATTTGGATTAGGCTATTTTTTAAGGTGTTATTTTCTTCAGTATTTTTTGGGGTCTCCTTTAGCAAGCTGTTGACTTGTTTTTCATGATTTTCTTGCATCACTCTCATTTCTCTTCCCAGTTTTTCCTCTACTTCTCTTACTTGCTTCTCAAAATCCTTTTTGAGTTCTTCCATGGCATGGGACTGATTCATATTTTTGTTTGAGGCTTCGGATGTAGGAGCTTTCACTTTGTTGTCTTCTTCTGGTTGTATGTTTTGATCTTCATTCTAACCAAAGTAAGATTCTATGGTCTGACTTTTTTTGTTCAGTTTGCTCATTATCTCAGCCAATTATTTGACTTTTAAACTCTTTGTTAAGGTGGGGGTCTGCTTCCAGTGTGGAGAATGTACTGTCCCAAGCTTTGGGGGTTTTGTGCAGCTGTTTTCAGAGATACTTCTAGGGGCCTGTAAATTTTCAGTTTTTCCAAGGTAGTATGATCAAAGACAAAGTGTTTACTCCTTTCCTGGCCTATGCACTGATCTATGAGTGACCACAAGCACTCTTTTCTGCCTTGGAACTGTGAGGAGGATTCCATCTCTACCACCACCACAAGCTTCACCACACCAATGTTCCTCTTCAATCCAGGACCACAACCCAGAACTGTGACCCAGATCCATGCATGGGCAAAGCAAGAGAATCCTGCCTCACCACCAACAAAGAGATCTCTGTAATACCCCTCTGATCACCCACTCAATCACCCCTCCATCTATAGTCTGAGAGCTCCAGAAGCAGCCGCCACTCCAGGACTGCACTAGGATTGAGGCCAAAATGAGCTCCTTTCTCACCCAGGTCCAACAGACCTTTCCTACTGACCTTCTAAGTTGTCTTTGGCATTTGTGGGTTGAGAAGTCTGGAAACCACTGCAGCTTCCCTTGATTCAGTCCCCTGAGGCCTGCTGCAGATTTGCTGAAGCCCTGTCTTTGTTTGTGAGGTCCATACTGAACTATGCTGCTCTCCCAGCCCTGGCACAAAAAATCTTTCCAATCAACCATCCAGGTTGTTTTGAGCTGGAAATTTGTTTCACTCTGTCTTTTTGTGGGTTCTGCTGCTCCAGAATTTGTTTAGAGCCATTTTTATAGGTATTTGGAGGGGTTTGGGGGAGAGCTCAAGCAAGTCATTGCTTTTACTCCACCACCTTGGCTCCACCCTCCATTAATTTTCTAAACCAGGGATTCATTCTTAAAATCTCCATTTTAGTACAATAGAGTCCTACTTGTAACCTTAGTTCCATGATGAATATTCCACTCTAGACATGACTTTAATAGCCACTCATACTTTGTGAGAGAATTTAACTTCTACTAAAAAAAATGCACAAGAATTTCTCCATTTGAAAATGTCAAAGAATCACTGGGAAATCATTTCCGATCAGATCTTTGCCACAGAAAACTCACTACTCAGCATAAGTGAAGTGTGAATTCAGCAATGCTTAAAAAGAAATGGCTTTAGGGGCAAAGAAGTTAATCCATTTTTCTAAAAGTTCACTATAAACAATGATCTACAAGCCAAACTGGTGATAGCTCTAAATTAACCTGAATATATTTGTAAGAACAAACTTTAAGAAAAAGACCTTTATTCTTCTCCTGGAAAAGGTTATACTAGCAACATAGTAAAAGCAGATCCTTTGTAAGCCTTTAAATGTAAACATGAAACCTGCTAGTGTGATACTGGTACAGTCCTTGAAGTTCTTGGAATAAAGTATCAAAGTTCCTTAAACCTTTGAGCTACATTTTAGTGGTGGAGAGCTAGGAAATAATCATAAGGAGAACTGGATTTTACAAAGAAACATTTGATGAAAAGCTCTAAGAACCAAACTGCAACAATACCCTGCCTAACTCAGAGAGGGGCATGGCAAACACTCCCCTCTGGGGAGAGTGGACTCAAACTTAAAGAAATTGATATGACTTTTTCAATGTATTGATCAGATATGCTGATTTTTTTGTTCTTTTTGTCTTTAAAAACACTATGTCTTATATGAAATGGTTCTCTGGGAGAGGGAAAGAGAGGAGTACTAGGGAAAAAGCTGATTATGTTTTTTAAAAAGCATTAATATTTATTAAAAAGACGTTGCTATAAAACTTTTCTCCCATCAAAATGTGAGGGAGGAGAATGTACTTTCTGGCCTAGAAAGTAATAAGGTCTATAGCCTAGATATGAACTCAAGTACTCTGACTTGAGTCAGTGTTTGTTAGCTACACCATGCTCCTTCCCATCTATATCTTTTTTTCCCCTACAGAGCTGTCCTAAATCTTATTATGTTCATACATTTTCTGGATGATGTTCATTACAATACACTTCTTGTATATTTCATCATGAATATAGCTTTATGTGTAACACTTTTGGGTGTGGCATAACAGAGGAAGAGTTACTCCCTTTCTTACAGAACATAGTGTCTCAGTTGCCAGGCCAATTCACTAAGCTCGTTCAAGCATTGAGCAACTCAGGAAGAGAGCCTCACCAAGGCTACTAAGGCTACTACTAAGGTCACTGGTTCCAATTGCTGAGGGTATGCTTTGATTGCACTTCCCACCTTTCAAAGCTTACAAGTTTGCATCCTTATTTGTTCTATCTCTGAAACTCAAACAGCTAAGATCAGAAAAGAATAAACACAAAAGAGATATTTTAAAAATAGAGGTTACACAGCAATAAAATATTAGCAAAGAAGCTACAGCAACATATTCATGTATACATGGCTGTCTGATGGGAGAGAGGGACCAATGCAGAGAGACAGAGTAATTTTTGTCTTCCTTAACTCTGTGTGTGTGTGTGTGTGTGTGTGTGTGTGTGTGTGTATGAGAGAGAGAGAGAGAATTCATTTGTTTGAACTTTTTATCTACACATTTATTTCTGACTCAACAGACATCTAAAGAGTTTATCATCCTCTTGCAATAAGCCAGTAGGAAATAGTCAATCAATAAACATTTTTAAGTGCCTACTATGTGTCAGACATTGTGCTAAGTATCTGAGATTCAAAAAAAGGCAAAAGATAGTCCTTGTCTTGAAGGATCTTACAATCTAATATCAAATGATACCTTTGGGTTTTCTGAAGAGGAAAAGGAAAGGGCTCCTTCACTCATATCCTGAGGCAAGCTCAGCAAGCCTGAATATAAATTGCCGCCATGCAGCACATATTAAACATATTCAAAAGACTAGGCCTTCACTTGGCTGGTGCCCCACTAAACCAATAAAATAAGTAATTTGTTAGCTGATTTGACTGAAAAAAAGAGACAAAAATTAATTACTGTACTCAAGAATTTTTTAAAAGTTTGTTTCTCATTAGATGAAAAATGGAAGGAAATCGTTAGAAACTATTTTGCCAAATTATATGTCAAAAACTGATCATTTAAATTAAATGGATAAATATTTACAAAATTCTTAGATTTGCAAAAGAAAAAATAGATCATTTAACTAATCTAATCTCAGGATGGGAGTACAATCTAATAACTGAACTCTCAACAAAAACAAAAAAAAAATCTAAGGCCCAGGTAGAACAACAATGTTTAAATTCTATTAAACATTCAAAGAACAAATAACTACAATATTACATAATTTATTTACAAAAATAGAAACAAAAAGTATACTACCAAACTCCTTTTGTGAAACAAATGTGCCTATGATACATGAAGCAGAGAGAGATAAAGCAGGGAAAGAAAACTATAGACCAATATATTTAATGAATATTGATGCAAAATATTAGCAAAGAAGTCACAGCAATGTATTTTTTTTTAATATACATTCTGACCAAATTGGATTCATACCAGGAATGCAGGCTGGTTCAATATTGAGAAAACTATAAACATAATAGAGCATATGAATAACACAAAAATCCCATTACATTAATAGGTGCAAGAAAAAAAACCTTTAACAAAATATAATACCATTTTTTATGTTTAAAACATTAAAAAAACATATAAATAAATGAACTTTTCCATAATGTGGTAAACAATAGCTATGTAAAACCAAGCACTATACCTATCTTCAATGGAGAAATGATAGAAGCATTTCCATTAAGCTCAGGAATAAAGGATGATATCTGTTGTCACCACTATTATCTGATCTAGTTTTAGACATCCTAACACAAATGTAATCAATGCAGTCAGAAATAGAAAAGAAACAGTTAAGCAGAAAACATTTTTCCAGGAAATGTCTCTAATAAAGATTTAACATCCAAGATATGTATATAAGGATTTGATACAAATCTCTAAAAACAAGAGCTTTTCCCCAATGGATAAGCAAAAAACATGAACAAGATGTTTTCAAAAGAAGAGATGCAAAGATTTGGAAAGATGACTCAAATCATAGTAAAAGAAACTCAAGTTTAAAAAACTGAGTTTCTAGCTCGTATCCATCATATTGGTCCAACCATTCTGGAAAGCAACTTGGAATTATGCTCCAAAAGTCCCTATATTCTGTATGCCCTTTTACCCAGCAATATCACTACTGGCATATCCACAAAGAAGTTAAACACACAGGAAAAGGACCCATATATGCAAAAATATTTGATAGCAGTATTTTTTTTGTTGTAAAAAGGAAGTGGAAACAGTGGATATCTATCAATTAGGAAATGGGTGAATGAATTATGGAATTGAATACAATAGAATGTAATTACATTATAAGAAATGACAAAAATAGATTAAGAGAAACCTGGGGAAACTTGAATGAATTGATGATGGGTGAAGTGAATGGAACCAGGAGAATCATTTACATAACTAAAATAATGCAAAAGAAAACTTTGAATACTTAAATAATCTGATCAAGGCAATGACTCCAGGAGACTGTTAATGACTCACACATCCCACCTATTGACAGAGACAAGATGGATCAGAGATGCGAATGAGACATACATTTTCAGACAAGGTCAATATGTGATTTTAGTTTATGTTATTATACTTATTTGTCACCAAAGAAGGGCTGTTATTTGAGAGGAGGGGATAGGTCATGGGGGAATTGGTGGGTATTGGTAGTGATGCAAAAAAGAAGAAAAATATCAACATTAAACAAATTCGTGAAGGAGGGCAGAAGGCAGATAAGGACAAAGACAAATAGGGCTTTCTTAATATATTAAATTAAAATACACATAAAATCTATGCATAATAATTCAGTTTCCTATACAATCCTTTCTTCTGTTGTCCTTTGTATATTGAAATACTAATTTTTTAAAGTTCATAATAAAGAAAGAAAAAAAAAAGCTAATTGGCTCATATACCATGTCTGACAATATCCAATGCTCCACACCCATATTATCCCATTTCTATAAAGACAGGTGAGAAGTTCAAATTATTATCTTTTCCTGAAGGACAAACTTGTTCATTATAATTACATAGCCTACTGCTTGAGTCTTCCCTCCCCCAATCTCCTCATTTTACAGATAGAATTTTCCCCCAATAGAATTTGAACTTCTTGGAGGCATGACATATGCCATTTTTGTTTTTGTATCCCCATTTAATCACAGAGCATAGTACCTGGTTCATAAAAGGTGCTTAATAAGTATTTATTAATTAATAAAATATTTAATTATAGAATAAAATAGAAAAATTGTGTAAAATTTCTTTAAGATGATAAAATATCTGAAATATTCTGGGTGTTGTCATGACAGAAGGTAAAAGATTAGTTTGGGAATTATGTAGGCCTATGGATATATGGAGAAGTGATATGGTATGATGGTTACTTAATTGACCTTAAAGCTCTGAACTTAGAGACAGGAAGACTTGTGCCCATGTCTTATACATACTACTTGTGTTCCCTTAGGCAAGGTGCTCAACCTTTCAGCCCCCAATAAGGTAAAATAAAGAGGAGTTATAGTCATCTATCATTAGAGGGAATTTCCACAAAGAAAAAATTCTCTCCATCAATTAGACATCCTGACCCCCACACTCACCTCCTCTGAGAAAAGTTTATGCAGCTGACATGAAACTATATTTGAGAGGCTGTATTAAACTCCTCAGGGTAGTAAACCTATGTTGTAGGGAGATAATGATACAATGCTCATCAGATTCAAAGATAACATCACCAGGAATCTCTGATTCTTTTGGTTATGAAATTCAGCTTTATGGAGTATGAGGAATTAAATTTTGAATTCATATTTCAAATGGAATCTTTTGCTGCAAATAAAAAGGCAGCTTCTCTCCAAGCTGCATTTTTATGACCCTACTTAATACAGTGGGAACAGAAAATTCAATTAATAAAGGAGCAGTTACTAAGCTCCTACTATAAGTCAGGCTCTGTGCCAAGTGCTTCATTTACAAGTGGAAACATTTTTACTCTCAAGGATTTCAAAGTTGAAGGAAGAAAACAAATACCTATATAAATATATATGAAACATAAAGATAAATATAAAGATACAAATAGCATGGATACAAATAAATATAAAGAACCTAGATACAAAGCACAGAGTAGTTAAGTACAAAGTAGTTTGGGAATGAGGGCACTAGCAGTGGAAAAGGATCAGGAAAGACTGTATAGAAGGTGGTGCTTGGGATACATCTTGAAGGAAGAAAGGGAGTCTGAGGTGGAGGTGAGGAACTAATGCACTCCCAGGCATGGGGAGACAAATGCAAAGATACAAAGACGGGAGATGCTATATAGTATGTAGAAGAGAAAATGTCAGTTTGGTGAGGACACAGTGTGGGAGGGGAAGTCGTATGCAGTGAGACTGGAAAAATAATTTAATGGCACCATCAGGTCCTTTTCAGCTGTTTTTTTTTTTTGTTTTGTTTTGTTTTTTTTTTTTTACAATCTAAGTCCCACAAAGGCCTTAACTTCTAGGACCAATGATCTTTGATTTGCTAATGGTAAGTAGGGAGTTTGGCTCCCTCCACTGTAAGAACAAGCTGAAATGTGTAAGCAGAGAGAAACTATTGGAGAGGGAGGAAAGATAAATTAGAAGAGAAACAAATCAATGGACTGAAAGGACCTGAAAGCTGACATATATCAGGGATGAAAACATTGGCAGATTTCCAGAAGTATTTTGGCAGAAGGTATTCAAGTTTAGATGAGCAAACTTTGAGAGGAGGGGGAGTAAGTTAGCTGGAGAAAAGGCAAAAACAAAAGAGGCAAGAAAGAAAATTGAAAAAAGGGAATCAGAGTTGAATTAAAGAGGAGACATCGATAGGCTCTTGTTTTAATTAGAAAGAGAAAAGAAAGGCTTTTCAGTCACTGAACATTTACTAAAAATGAACAGCCATCCAGACTAAGCAGTGGCCCTGGAGGTTTCTCTGATTCAGCATATTGTGGTTCAATCAACCACAGACAACAAGAAAACTGATAAATATAATTTTACCTCCCTTGACCCTGGCCAAGCAGCATTTACAAACTAAGGACCATATCCTACTATTGATCTCTTCACGGAAGTCCCGTTGACGGAGGGAAGAAACTGAAAACCTTAGCAGAAAATTCCTCATCTTCAAAATGCAGAATAACGAAACACCAGATCAATATTTTTAGATTTGCTTTTTAAGATAGAGATGAATTTGCTTTGAGTCGTGTTACAATTTTTTTTTGTTAAATGAGTTACAAAACTATGAGAAAGTTGATAAGGAGTTCCTGAGATAATTGCCAAGAACTTATAGCAGAAAATAACAGTTAAATGCAATTAAAGTAACCTAGTGATATACAAAGAGAAAGCTGGGTGAAGTTTCATGGAGAACCAAGTAGAAAATGACCTTAGAGTCCCTATATATTGATGTACTTTTCCTTTCTATAAAAGTTGTTTGCTTATCTGGATGACTAATCTCTGTTTTGGTAGCAACAGTGGCAAAACTCAAAACAGAAAGTTCTAACTAAAAATTAACTTGATCATCTATGTGACAAAAAGACACCAATCACATGAATGTATGATAAAGCATTTACTAAGGTCCTATTAGGGGCAGCTAGGTGGTGCCGTGGAGAATGCCAGACCTCAAGTCAAGAAGATTCATCTTCCTGAGTTCAAATCTGGTCTCAGACATTTAACTAGCTAAGTGACCTTAAGCAAGTCACATAACCTTGTTTGCCTCAGTTTCCTTTTTTGTAAAATAGCTGTAAAAGGAAACAGCAAACCACTCCAGTATCTTTGCCAAGAAAACCTCAAATGGGGCCATGAAGAGTTGGACATGATTAAAAAATGAATGAACAACAAAAAAAGTCTTACTACATGTCAAGCTTTGCCAAGGAATTTTTTTTTTATCAGCCACCACTCTTCTTTGAAAAAGAAATGCTACGTAAGATCAGGTCATTATGTTTAAAGGTGATGAGTGCCATGCTGTTGATCCAGAATCACAGAATTTCAAATCTGGAAGGCACCTCTGAGGTTATCTAGTCCAACCCACACCTGAATCGCTTCTTTGATCTCCTTGACAAAGAGTCATTCAGTCTTTGTTTGAAGGATTCTAGTGGAAACCAACTCACTGCCTCTAGAGACAGTTCATAGCTTCTAGTTCTGCTTTCTGGAATCAAGCAGTGGTTTGTCTATCTACTTATAAACGTTGCCAGATGATGCAACTTCCATACTCAAGAAGTATTAGTGATTTCTGTTGCCTTAAGAATAGGCTTTCAAAGTCCTTCACAGTCTGTCTTCAGTCCACCTTTTCTAGGCTCATAGAGCAATACTTTCCTTCACAGACATTGACTCACATGCTGCTGCTGCTGTTGTGGTTGCTTCTGCTGTGTGTGTGTGTGTGTGTGTGTGTGTGTGTGTGTGTGTGTGTGTGTTTATCTAATGCAGCTCACAGAAAGACATAAATAGACAACTATGGAATCTCATCTACCCCCTCTCTAAGGGATTTTGAATTCCTGCCCAGGAAAGAGCAGAAGATTCGGGCCACAAAGATGGTTGTTCTGTTCTCCTTAGAGAAAGGATACATTACTAGAATTGTATCTATAATCCTCTCCCTTAAATATTACTTTTCTAGGATAAATAATTCCATTTTTGGATTCAAGTTGCTTTCCAGGCTAATATCCCTTAAAGGGGAAGGAATATCCCAAGCTTCAGTCCCTTCCCACAAAATGCTATTCACATAAAAGACCATCACAGGTCATGAATAACAATTAAACCCATTTATCCAAGCAAGTAGCAAATAGAAATAAAAGAAAATCATAGAGATTAAAATATACCAAGAAATTCAGAGTGAAGAAGCTGTCCCAAAGCTAGATAGTGCAGAAGATAGAGTTTTGAGTCTGGAGTAAGGAGGATCTGACACTTACTAGCCTCAGACACTTACTTAGCTATGTGACTCTGGACAAGTCACTTAACCTCTGCCTCAGGTATTTCAAAGGCAAAATGGGGCCCATAATAGCATTTATCTCTCAGAGTTTTTCTGAGGATTAAATAAAATAATATCTGTAAAGTGTTAACACAGTGACTGGCACATAGAAAACACTTAATAAATGTTTGTTCCCTTCTTCTCTCTCACTCAACCAAGAGACAGTGCCCCTGATCTCACAGAAAGGGAAGTTTCCCAAAGTCTCCAGGGAGGCAAGATGGAAATCTAAAACATATCAAGGCATTAACTCCTTTACTTGTCTGCTGCTTTCCCAAAGTATTTCCCTCTCTCCATGACACTCTCCCTGAAGAGATCCTGGAACCACATGTGTTTTCTCTGAAGTCAGAAGTCAGATCTTTCCCCTCTCAAGCTCTGGAGCCAATTCTACCCCTTATATATGCATGAAGTGTCAATAATTATTCTCCCCCCAATAAAGAGAATCTTATGCAAATTCACCAGCTGAAATTCTAGTTTATACCTATATACAATATTCCATGATATTCCATATCTTGTTTCTGTCCTTTTGCATAGGATTTCTCCATTTCCATAAAGCACTGCCTCCTTGCCTTCCTCTCTGCCTTAGAATGCCTTTCTTCAAAGCCCTCTTCAAGTGCTAGCTCCTACAGGAAAACTATCCTGATCTGCCCAGTGGCTAGAGTCCTTCCCTCAAAAATTACTTTGTATATGTTTTGTATTTAATTTTCTATGTATATGTAGTTTTCCACCAATAGAATGTAAGTTCCTTGAAGGCAGGTATTATTATAATTTTGCTATTTTTATCACAAGTACCTAGCACAGTGTCACATCCTGGGCACTAATAAATGCTTGTTAAATGAATGAACACAACTTCACAATTCCACACTTTTAACCTTTGCTACATATGGTACATCTTTGGGCATAGATTATATAAGAGTTTTCAACCTGGAGTTCATGAACTTTTTTTAAGGTTTTGATAATGGTTTCTCAATATAAATGGTTTCCTTCCAGTCTTAAGTATTTCATTTTATGCATTTAAAAATATTATTCTTAGAAAAGGTCCATAGGCCTCACGAGACTGTCAAAGGGATCCATCACACACACACACACACATAAATAACCTCAGATTTAAAAAATTATGGAATGTTAAAGCTGAAAGAGACTTTAAGTTTTAGCATAAAGAAGGAAACTGGGTCCAAAGAATAAATTTTTGTTTAACTAAATTAAATTGAAAAATAATTAAGGGGTTTGCTCAAGAACATGCAATGAGTTAACGGCAAAATTGTGACTAGAACCTAGACTCTTATTAGCTCACCTATTTGACTTTTTTGGCATGTCTTAATAGGAGAAATTTTATAATGCTCTTAATATAGGCTTAATTATATATATAGTATGTATGTATGCATGTGGATGTGTGTACATGTGGATGTGAGTACATATATACATACATACATATACATGCACACACACACTGAAAAATATATGGGGAAAAAGCTTCCCCACAAAAATAAAGACTTATCTTTTTAATACTAACATTCTACAGAAATTGCAGTATGTCAGTGAGATGTAATACAGGCATTGACTTTCTTGCTATTCTTCCCACATGATTACCACTCCATTTCTTGACTCTATGCCTGTTCATTGACTATCCCTTATGCCTGAAATACTCTACCTTCTAGTCTCTCCCTCTTGGCTTCCTTCAAGACTCAGCTCACATCCCACCATCTGTACAATGTTTTTCCTTGTCCCCCTCACTCCCTATCCCCCTTGATTCTGGTGTCTTACCCTTTGACATTACCTTCTATTTTCACCGTATGTATTTTGTATGTAGAATTACTTGTCTGTTGTTTCCCCCCATTAGAATATAAGCTCCTTGATGGCATGGACCCTGTTTTGCCTTTCTTTGCATCCCTAGTGCTTGGAATACTGCCAGAAAAAACAGTAGGTACTTAATGAATGGATTTTTTTTTCTTTGTGAAGTAATATAGCTGGAGAAGAGAAGAGGGCCCAGGATAGGACATCTATAGTTAGAGGACAAGATCTGGAAAACAGTCAAGCAAAAGAGACAGAGCAAGAGCAGTCAGATATGTAGGATGAGAACTAGGAGAGAGTAGGGTCCTAACAATCTAGAGAAAAGAGAGTATCAAAGAGAAGAAAGCAATCAACAATGTGAAAGGCTGAAGAAAGGTCAAGGAGAATGAGGATTGGGAAGTGGCTGCTGGGTTTGGAAATTAACAGATTCTCAATAACTTTGGAGAGAGGCGTTTCAGTGGAATGATAAGGTCGAAAAGCTACACTGCGAGGGATAAAGAAGAGAGTGAGAGGAGAGAAAGTGGAAGCACCTATCATAGTTGGCCTTTCCAAGAAGTTTAGTTACAAAGGGCAGAAGAGATATATGATAATAGTTAGTGGAGTTGGAAGGATCAAGCAAGGTTTTTTTTTTTTTCATGATTGGGAAGATATTTGCATGTTTGTAGGCAGTAGGGAATGAGCCAGTAAATAGGAAGTGATTGGGATTAAGTGAAACAGTGGGGATGACTGAGGGGGCAATCTGTTGGAGAAGGCCAGATAGGGTAGAATCACTTGAACAAGTGAAAGGTTAGGCATGGTAAGGAGTAAGACCACTTTATCATGTGAGACAGAAGTAAAGGATGAGATAGTGGCAGAAGACATCTGAGTGATAAGAGATGAGGAAGAGGGAAAAAGAGAGAACTCTTGGTAAATGGCCTTATTTTTTTTTTCTGTAAAATATGAGACAAAATTCTTGGCAGAGGGGATGAGATAAGGAAGAGTTATGGGAGGTTTGAAGAAGGATAATAAGATTTGGAAAAGCCTCTGCGGAGAGTGGAATAGTCAGTTGATAAGGAAGATATAGAATAAGGATTGCCTAGCAGCAGAGAGAGTCCAGTTGAGATTGAGGCTGTATAACATAAATTTGTAGTTCCCCAGTCAGAATGACTGAATGATTTTCTCCACCTTCATTCAGCAGCACATGTGTAGGCACACAGGTGGCAAATGGTGGGAGTGATCCAAGACTGAGACTTGGCTGGGTGTAATTGGTGATATAAGGGGATACGGATTCAAGACAGGAGGACACTGTAGAGTTGAACTGCTTCACCAAGGGGTCAAAATGAGGAAAAGAGAAGAGTAGCTAGCATAGGGGTAATGATATGGGAGAGAAATGAGGGGTCAAGGGAATAGAGACCACAGTCAGACTAGGAGTAGTTTTTATAAGGGAAGAAAGGAGGGGCAAAAAGCCAATAGATTATGGTCAGAAAAAGGAATGTCAGAATTCATGAACATAGTAGTTGTACATTTGCAGGTAATGGCAACATCAAGGATATGACTATCTTTGTAAGTAGCTGAGTTGGGGGGGAGGAATAATGGTAAGTTGAATAAGGAACTGAGTGATTAATAATTGCTTATGAATTGACTGACTAGACCACCAATAAAATTATAGACCTTTTTTCTCTCAGAAAAAAAAAACAATAACAAAACACCTTATTTGCCATTCTATTAGTACACTTAACTACAGTGTAGTGTAATATGCCCAGCAAGTTAACTCCCTAGGTATGTGTGATATAATTAAGAGACCAAGTAGATAGTGACACTTAAACATGTGAGCAAAGAGATTGCATGTTAGAACATCTGAGTAATGTGAGTAGGAGTCGTAGTGAGGTATAAAGGGGAACATGGGAACAGTGAGGTTCACTGATTGTCTACCTGCAAACTGTGTGACTCCCTAAGATTAACTTCAATATCTAAGCATAACCTTTATGACCCCATGTGATAATCCTTGGTGTTGATTCAGTGCTAGGTACATAGTGAATTGTTTCTAGGTTGGGCCAAGGCAGGTGACCCCCTACCTGTTATGCTGCAAAGAGCCCTGTGTCCTGCCAATTCTCATGGAATAATCCCAATAGGATTATCCTACTAATCAGATTTTTATCCCCAACATAGTATTTTAATTGGAATTTCTGAGATCTTTTAGTCTCTGAAGAGAATAAAAGAGTACTCAGGGACCCAGGGCCAACAGACACAAAGTTATAGAGAGTTTTATATCAATGTGTATCTGGGTCCTTAATATTCCTTCCTAACTAATATGTGATTAATTTACACTGAAATAGATTTATTGGTCAAGCCCAACAATTTTACAATTAGATTTCTGACAAAAATTGCTTGTTAATGGGGACTAAGACCTTTCCTTTGTACAATTTGAAAATATTTGAAAATAACAGAACCATTTTAATACAGTCATGTTATCTATGATTTTATCACAATAAATAGCACATAAAAGCTTAACATAGTTGGATTATTTCTGCTGAACAATATTGTTTATGGAGGATATGTTACTGAACTGGGTGACCCTGGGTAAATGACTTCTCCATGTTAAACCTCAGTTTCTTATCTGTAAAGTATGTGCTTATATGTATTAAACAATGTGATTTCTAAGATGATTTCTAGATATAATGCTCTTGTCTATTCTCAATCTTTCAGGGTTTGAAAAATATCTGTCTATCTATCTATCCTTCTATCTATCTCTCTATCTAGAAATAGATTTAAATTTTATTTCCTTGGTATGGGGAATCTCAGGAAGAAAAAAAAGAAAACCTTACCAATGCAAAGCAGTTCTGGGGTGGGGTGGGGCATTGTATTATCTTAGAGAATGGCCTGGGGGGTAATAATAAGATGACTTACCCAGAGTTAGGGACTGGGCACGAAACCAAGTCTTTATGATTCTGAGGTTGACTCAGTATCCATTATGTTATACAGAGATATTCCCAAAATCTGATTCATTAGTGTGATAAATATGGCCTTTGTACCCCCACATAAATCTATTCCTTGGTATTTCTTACTAATATTATTAGTATTTTTATGTATTTTTGCATTATTTTGTTTATGTATTATTTTAATCACTTTTATGTATTATTTTAAGGTTTGCAAAGCACTTTATGAATATTATCTCATTTTATTTTTACTCCCAACATGTTATTTTTTTCTTTGTTTGACCCAAAGTTTAGATCCTCCAATCTTTTAAATCTGCTTATTGTTATGGCATTGTGGCAGGGATGCAATAAAGGAGAAAAGATCACATTCTAGTTATTCTCTTTTTAATAATAATAATTAATTTTGAGTGCTTTTCATCTCCACCCACATCATCCCACTACAGAGGATAAGACTAAAAGTCTAGCATTTGTCTATTAATACTGAGCTGCCTGTGAGCAAAAGATTTATTTTATAATAAAGGCCACAATATCTGCTGTCCACTATCTGAACTTGCTATTTCTCCATGAACCAAAAGGAACATTTTTCAAATTCAGATAGATTGTATTTGGACTATGTCCAAAAATCTTTGCCGGCTAAAAATCGGTCAGGTTTAATGCCCAGTTGTTCAGCCTTACAAAACACTAATATAGAACCAAAAACTTCTCTGAAAGCTAGAGGATTAGATAATTGTCAAGTCATTATTTCATCTACACCATATACTTCAAGATTTATTTAAACATCAGAAGCATTTTCTTAATAGAATTACGTTAGATTTGAGATACTTGAGAGCAAGAGTATATTGAATTCAGTTCAATTCAACTCAACTCACACTGAGTGCCTCCTATATTCAAAGCATTCTGCTAAGTCCTGGGACCACAAAGACAGAAAGAAATAGTTTCTGCCATCAAGGGGGTTATGTTGTACTGGGGTATAAAACACACACACACACACACAAAGATGCAAGGAGAGACCTAGATAAGGGTGAGCTCAAACAAAATGTTTTAAGAAAATCTGAAGAAGAAGAAGAGAGCATTACACTAACTAGGGAGAACAAGGAAAGGCTTCATGGTGGAGATTTCTACCTGGGCTGAGCCTTGAAGGAAGGTAAAGATTTTGAAAGGCAGAGAAGAAGAGGAAGTACATTCCAGGAATGAGTGGAGGAGTCCAGGATATTCTTTATTCTATAATATTTTGAGACTTTAATCTGTCAGCATTTTTGAAACAGGCATTAATTGAATGCTAAATTAAAGAGCAATATCTAAAAATACTAATGGTATATACATAAAAATGTTTTCCAAATCTAATGAACAATTATACGAAAAGAATTTGCGTGGAACAATTTTAACAATAAAAGCTTTTGTAAACATCAAAAGTGTAGATAACTCAGAACCTCAATTGTGTTGCCTTCTTCTCAGGGTCTTTCTCTCCCTTCTGGGATCTCTCCATGAAAAAAAAATCTAGAACCCATGTCTTCTCTCTAATCCAGGCTTTTATCACCACATATCTAAACTAAGCCTTCTAGCTGGTCTCCCTGCCTCAAGTCTCCCTCCACTTCAGGACACCCTCTACTCCTCTGTAAAACTGACCTTCCTAAAGTGCAAGTCTGACCATGCCATTCTTCTATTCAGTAAAATCCAGTGGGTCCCTATTGCCTGTGGGATCACATGTAAAGTCTAGTTTGACTTTTAAAGCCCTTCATAGCCTAGCCAATGGCTATCTTTCCAGGTTTCGTTCACCTTGCTGCCCATTCACTTTATAATCTAATGACTCTGTTCTCCTTACTGGTCTTTGCATATGATACTCCACATTCTGACTCTGCATTTTTACTGGCTAACCTCTATGCTTAGAATTCTCACCTTCTTCACTTTGACCTCCTAGTTTCCCTGACTTCCTTCACACCTTCTACAAGAAGCCTTTCCTCAACCTATTTAATGTTAAGCCTTTCCCTCTGAGATTATCTCCAATTTATCTTGTATATATCTTATTTGTACATAGTT
The DNA here is from genome assembly GCF_900497805.2 of Vombatus ursinus. Lineage (NCBI taxonomy): Eukaryota > Metazoa > Chordata > Mammalia > Diprotodontia > Vombatidae > Vombatus > Vombatus ursinus. Next base: position 6,909,724 of record NW_020954572.1, on the reverse strand, counting down.
GCTTTTTATTGTATCCTCAGTAATAGCACAGTACCAGACACATTTGTTCAGTTGTTTTTCAATCTTGTCAGTCTTTTTTTTTTTTTTTGGCTAGGCAATGGGGTTAAGTGACTTGCCCAGAGTCACACAGTTAGTGTTATGTGTCTGAGTCTGTATTTGAACTCAGTTCCTCCTGACTCCAGGGCCGGTGCTCTATCCACTGTACCACCTAACTGCCCCTAGAATTCAGGTTCTAGGCCCTGGAAAGTGCTTGTTCAGATCATGGCAGAAGTTAGAGTTGTTGTTGTTGTTGTTTTAATTTAATTAATTAATTTATTTATTTATGTATTAATTTTTTGGCTAGGCAATGGGGTTAAGTGATTTGCCCAGGGTCACACAGCTAGTCAAGTGTCTGAGGCTATATTTGAACTCAGGTCCTCCTTTCTCCAGGGCTGGTGCTCCATCTACTGTGCCACCTAGCTGCCCCCTGTCTTGTCCATCTTGTCCAACTTTCCATGACCCCATTTGAGAGTTTCTTGGCAAAGATAAGGGAGTGGTTTGCCATTTCCTTCTCCAGCTCATTTTACAGGTGAGGAAACTGAGGAAAATGGGGTTAAGTGACTTGCCCAGGGTCATACAGTTAATAAGAATCTGAGGCTGGATTTGAACTCAGAAAGATGAGTTTTCCTGACTCCACAGCCAGTACTCTACCCACTGCACCATCTCACTGTCCATACCCGGAACATAGTAGGCACTTAGTATATGCTGGGTTGATTTGACTTTAAGACCCCTGCCCTATATCAATTATTCCATACCTGCTATAAATAACCTTTCCTCTCCTTCATTGTTTTTTTTCTTTTAGAAATGAGGTTCCTAAGAACCTTTCCCCCTCACTACACTGATCCACTAGACCTTCCATTGTAACAAAGAAAAAGAAAGAGGCTTCTGCCAATCCCCACACAGAATAGAAAGGTATCTATCATCTTCAGTTATCTAGGAAAGTTAGGTTACTGCAATTAACAAAATTTAATAGTCTTTTAAAATATTACGTTATTGTGTATCATGTTCTGGTAGTTTTATATTGGTTCACACAACGTTACCCATGTTTCTCTGAATTCCTTATAGCTGCAATTTCTTTCTTTTTTTTTTTTTTTTTGGTTTGTTTTTGCTAGGCAATGGGGTTAAATGACTTCCCAAGGGTCACAAAGCTAGTAAGTGTCAAGTGTCTGGTCTGAGACTGGATTTGAACTCAAGTCCTCCTGACTCCAAGGCCAGTGCTATAGCCACTATACCACCTAGCTGCCCCCTATAGTTGCCATTTCTAATGACACATTAATATTCTATCATGTTAATGTACCATGACTTATTCAATTGTGTTTCTAGATTTTAGGTACTACTAAAGTGCTGCTATTGATATTGTGACATATATAAGGCCTTTCTGTCAATGACCTTCTTAAAGTCCTAACTAGTGAACTTGCTACTAGGTCAAAAGGTCAACAATTCAATGACTTTTATTGCAAAATTTAAAATTATTTCCCAAAATTATTGGAAGGATTCATAGCTCCAACAATGTATCAACTTGTCTGTCCTTCCTTGCTCCTTCCTACATTGACCAATTCTATTTTTTTATTATCTTTGGCATTTGAAAAAAGGGGTGTGAAGCAATATCCCAGAGTTGTTTGTACCCTTTTTTATTTTTAGTGATGTGGAGCATCCTTTCATATGGTTATTAATAGTTTTGGGTTTTTTTTTAAGATTTTGTTCAAAAGTTTTAATCCTTGGAGAATGGATTTGAATTACTTGTTTGTTCACAATTATTATTCGAATAATATTACTGTCACTATCCATAACATTCTCTTAGTTCTGCTCATTTCACTTTTTATTATTTCATGCAAGTCTTTCCATGTTTTTCTAAGATGTTTTTTCTAATAAATGATGAACATCTGTAATATTTCTGTAATAAATGATGAACAGCATAGTAGTATAGCATCACAATCATATACCACAACTTGTTTAGCCATTCCCCAATTGATGGGCCTCACTTCAATTTCTAATTCTTTTCCACCATAAAGAGAGTTGCTATAAACATTTTAGAACATATGGGTTTTTTTTCCCCTCTTCTATACTGATCACCTTGGGAAACAGACCTAATAGCAGTACTGCTGGGTCAAGAGGTATACACAGTTTTATAACTCTTTGGGCATAATTCAAGGTTGATCTCCACTTTACAGTTCCATCAACAGTGTAGTAATGTCCCAATTTTTCCACATCCTCTCCAATATTTGTCATTTTCCTTCTATCATTTTAGCCAATCTGATAGGTGTGAGATGATGTCTTAAAGTTGTTTTAATTTGCATTTCTCTAATCAATAATGATTTAGAGCATTTTTTCCATATAACTATATGTAGTTTTGATTTCTTCATTGAAAAACTGCCTGTTCATATCCTTTGATCATTTATCAGTAGAGAAATGACTCATATTCTTATAACTTTGACAAAGTTCTCTATATGTTTAAGACATGAGGCCTTTAAACTTTCTGCTTACTTTCTGATCTTGGCTCCACTGGTTTTATTTGTACAACTTTTTTATACTTAACCTAATAAAAATTATCCATTTCATGTCTCACAGTGTTCTCTATCTCTTATTTATTCATATATTCTCCTCTTATTCATAAATCTGATAGAAAATGTATTCCTTATTCTTCTAGTTTTCTTATGGTATCTCCCTTTATATTTAAGTCATCTATCCATTTTGACCTTATCTTGTAAGATGCTGGTCTATACCCAGTTTCTCCCAGAGTGCTTTCCAGTTTTCTCAACAATTTTTACCAAATAGTGTATTCTTATCCCAAAAGTTTAAATCTGTATTTTTGTCAAACACACAGTTACTATAATCATTTACTACAGTGTATTGTATGTCTACTGTGTTCCACTGATCCACCTTTCTATTTCTTAGCCACTATCAGGTAGTTTTAAAAATTATTACCTTATAATACAGTTTAAGATCTATTACTACTCAACCTCCTTCCTTTCCATTTTTCATTAATTCTTTTGATACTCTTCAATTTTGGTTCTTCCAAATATTTAATTGGGGTGGCATTGAATAAGCAGATTAGGTAAAAATAATCAATCATCATTTTTATTATACTGGCTCTGCCCACCCATGATCAATTAATATTTCTCCAATTATTTAAAACTGACTTTATTTGGATAAAATGTGTTTTATAATTATGTTCATGTAGTTCCTGGGTTTGTCTTGTGAGGAATACTCACAGGTATTTTATACAGTCTACAGTTATTTTAAAGGGGGTATCTCTTATAATCTGTTCTTGCATAGCTTTGTTTTTGATATATAGAAATGCTGATTATTTATGTGGGTTTATTTTATATCCTGCTATTTTTCTAAAAATGATTGTTTCAACTAACTTTGTAGTTGAATCTCTAGGAATTTATAAGTATATCATCTTATCATCTGGGAAAAGAGATATTGTATTATTGTATTGCCCATTCTGATTCTTTCAAGTTCTTTTTTTCTTCTCTTGTTGCTATTGCTAGCATTTCTAATACAATATTGAATAATATTGGTGATAATGGACAGCCTTGTTTTACTCCTGATATCATTGGGAAGGCTTCTAAATTATCCCTGTTACAAATAATGCTTGCTGATGGTTTTAGGTAGATGTTTCTTATCAATTTTTTTGGGGGGGGGAGGATTTCCATTTACACCTATGCTCTCAAGTGTTTTTAATAGGAATGAATATTGTATTTTTGTCAAAAGCTTTTTCTGCATCTATTGATATATTCATAAATAATTTTCTTTAGGTTAAATCATCCCCATAATCCTAGTACAAATTCCACTTGATCACTATATATAATCTTTGAGATATATTGTTGTAGTATCCTGGCTAGTATTTTATTTAGAATTTTTGCAACCATACTCATTAGTGAAATTGGTCTATAATTTTTCTCTCTATTTTTGCTTTTCCTGGTTTAGGTATCAGCACCATATTTGTTTTATAAAAGGAGTTTGGTAGGACTCCTTTTTTTGCCCATTATTACAAATAATTTATTTAGTATTGGAATTAGTTGATCTTTAAATGTTTGGTACAATTCACTTGTAAATCCATCTGGTTCTGATGCTTTTTTTCCCCTCAGAAGGCTCATTTATGGCCCATTCAATTTCTTTTTCTAAAATATGTTTATTTTGATATTCTCTTTCTTCTTCTGCTAATCTAAGCAATTTACATTTTTGTAAATATTCTTCCATTTCACTTAAACTAAGTGCATCGGCATATAATTGGGCAAAATACTCCTAATAATTGCTTTGATTTCATCTTCATTAGTGATATATTCATCATTTTCATTTTTGATATTAGTAATTGGTCTCTCTTTTTTATCATATTAACCAATGGTTTATCTATTTATTAATATTGTCATAAAACCAACTTCAGGTTTTATTTATTAATTCAATGGTTTTCTTACATTCCATTTTTATTAATCTCACCTTTAATTTTTAGGATTCCTAATTTTTTTATTTAATTGAGGATTTTTTTTTTTTAGGCAATTGGGGTTAAGTGACTTGCCTAGGGTCACACAACTAGTAAGTGTCAAATGTCTGGTCTGAGAATGGATTGGAACTCAGGTTCTCCTGACTTCAGGGCCGGTGCTCTATTCACTGCACCACCTAGCTGACCCTAGGTTTTTTTTTAAACTGCATATTTAATTCACTGGTCTGCTTTTTCTCTATTTTTTTTATGTAAACATTTAGATATATTTTTTGGTCTGAATAATGCTTTTGTTGCATGCCATAGGTTTTGATATGTTGTTCATTATTATCATTTTCATTAATAAAATTATTATTTAACCCACTCATTCTTTAAGATTAGATAATTTAGTCCCCAATTATTTTTTATCTATGTTTCCATGGCCCCTTATTAAATATAATTTTACTGAATTTTGATATGAAAAGGATGTATTTAATACGTCTTCTTTTCTGCATTTAACTATAAAATTTTTATTCCCTGATACAGGTGAAATGTTCATTGTATTTTAAATTTGTTAAAAATATAATTTAAAAATAAATTAAAGTAACTTAAAAGGGCATAGACCAGAATCAAAAGTTTTAAAAACAAATGTTAAAAATTGGTTTTACATGCAACTGGAAAATAAGATATAGGCAATGGGGTATAGAAATCTATCCTGCCCTACAGAAAAATAGAAAAGGAAGGGGATAAGAGAAAGGAGGGGGGTGAGAGAAGGGAGGGTAGATTAGGGGAAGGAGTATTCAGAATGCACACCATCTTGGGGTGGAGGGAGGGGACAGATGGGGAGAAAATTTGGAACTCAAAATCTTGTAGAAGTGAATGTTGAAAACTAAAATAAATAAAATTAATTTAAAAAGAAAAATGTTAAAATGGTGAAGGAAAAGGAAGGGAACAAATATTTATTAAGTGCCTACTATGTACCAGGCACTGTGCTACTTTACAAATACTATTTCATTTGATCTTGACAACAACTCTGGGGGGCAGGTGCTATTATTGTGTCCATTTTACAGTTCAGGAAACTAAGACAAAGATCAAATGACTTACCATGATCACACAGCTAGTAAATGTTTGAGGCTGGATTCAGACTCAGGTCTTCCTAACTCCAGGCCCAATGCTCTATTCATTGTATTGCCTAGCTGGCATAGTTCCCAATGTACAGGTCTATGAAGATCTAATGAGAATACCTGATACCTACTACAATGTCTGGTATGCAGTAGGCACTTAATAAATCTTTGTTGAATTAGACTGAAATGCTCAGAACCATTCCTCACTTCATGGTAGCTCTGTGGCACAGTGAATAGAGAATGGAACTTGGGGTCAAGAAGACATAAGTATTAATCCAGCCTCAGGCATTTATTAGCTGTGTGACTGTTCTGTGCCTCAATTTCCTTCTCCTATAGAATGGGGATAATACTATCATCTTCCTCCAAGGATTGTTGTATAGATCAAATGAGATAACATATGTGAAGTGTTTCCCAAACCTTAAAGTGTTATATAAATGATATTACTACTACTCCTACTCCTATTCCTACTACTACTCTATTACCCCTTCTCATCCATCTCCATCAAAATCTCTCCATCATAAATCTCAATATTTCAGACTCTTCTTAATTCTAAGTTAAAATCCTAGACAAGGTGTGAGGCTATATGGTAGGGTAGATGACATGCTTGTCTTAGAGTTAGGGAAACCTGAAGTCTAAAGCCCACCAGATATTTGGTAGATGTGTGAACATGGGCAAGTTACTTCATTTTTCTCAGTCTCAGTTTCTCCATTTGTAAAATAGGGATAATTATACTATAGCATCTGCCTATCATGGTTGTTGGGAGACACAAATAAGATAATGTATGTAAGGTGCCTTGCCAAATTTAAAACCAATCCAACAAGCAATTATTAATCACTTACAGAGTTTATATTCCATTGTAGGGAAATGGGAGGGAGAATAGTAACAACAAAAAAAGAAGCTATTACAATAGTCAAGCAGGATAATAAATAAGACCTGTACCACAGTGGTAACAAAAGTCATAGAGAAGAGAGAATAGATGCTAGAGATGTGCTGGAGGTAGAATCAGCAAGATCTGTTAACTGATTGGATATGAGATGGAGAGGAATAAAGTGTTAAAGATAACTCCATAATTTTGAAAATAGGAGACTGGGTAAATGATGGCTCCAGGAACATAAATAGTGAATTTAGCAAGTTTAGAGGGAAAGAGAGTGAGTTTGACTTTAGAAATGTAGGTTTGAAGGTGATGGCAGAATATCCAGGTGGTGATATCCTATAGATAGTTAGAAATATGTCTGGGGCTTTAGAATAGAGGTCAGCACTATAGATATAGATGTAAGAGTCATCTGAATAAAGGTGTTTTTTGAAGCAATGGGGGTGAATCAGGGGTGAGGAATGTTCAAATATTGTTGGAGTAGAAAAATGTAATGTCAGTATTTTCTGTCAAAACTGGTCAAACATTTTAAGAACTTGGTAATCACTAAAAAAAAAACACCCCACCCCCCTCTCTTTTTACATTTAAATATTTCATGGTTGTCATATGACTCATTCACATATTATAATATATATATATATATAAACTTGATGTTGACATCATGTAAATATCAAAGAAATCTGAGTACCATATTTTAAGACCAATTTACATAGCATATGTAAACAAATAACCTTTGAAGTAAATTTCAATTAATTTTTAATATTAATATTAAATTGACTTTAACTCTAATTTATGCAAACACTTATCAAGAAAGCTTCAATCTACTTTGTGGGTTAAACCCCCTTTTAGAATGTACAAAAGAATTTTAAAAGGGAAAATATGAAATATCATTACTGCTTGCTCATAACAACAGGTGAAGCTCATTTTCGCATTTTCATTCAGTGATATTTGTGATTATGTCAATTATCTTGAATACATTTTTAAAACATCTCTTTGTATTTAAAGATATCAGCCTTTGAAATAGTTTAAAACTTCCTAGATGATTTTTCTAGAACTGAAAGTTTACATAGATGCAGATCTTCTGAATGTCACTTTAAGAAAAACATTGCTGAATCAATGTTTGCACATTTGTTCGCAACACAGAAGTTTAAATAATAATAATAAATAGCTAACATTTATACAGCACTTACTATGTGCCAGACACTATGCTAATTGCCCTACAAATTTGTTTCTCCATTGTATCCATGATCTCTTCAGGTTGCACTGTCCATTCAGGATATTTATCTATCCTCTATCTATGCACACAAGCACGCACACATACGCACACACACACACATCCATATATAGAACAATTTAATGAGCTGACCATTGAACTTCACCATTGTCATCATCTAATCAGCATGCATTTTTATACATTTTGTTTTTCCAATGTGGATGACTCATCCACATTGATATACAGCACCCGCATAAATATTTTATAGAGATAAAAGGGGTGACATTTAAGTTAGTAGTTGTTGATATAACCAACAAGTTATTTTTTTTTTTAGTGATAATCCAGTTACAGCTTTCTATGTTCTTTTAGAATGATTCTTGAAATAGTTTAATAATCAGTCTCTGAATACCTCCAGCTCAGATTTCTCATGAGTGAATTTGGCTAAGACAAACAATTTTTTTTTATAAGATTTCTAATTTGCCACATAGCATATTGAGTACTAAGGTGATAGAGATCAAAAGTAGTTACAGTACTGCTCATGAAAACAGATCAATATAGAAATGACAACAAATCTGTTCCATTTCACATATATTTGTTGTCCCTTCAGTTTCTTCTACAAATGTTCTTTGAATAATCAGAGCTGGCATAACTGCATCTGATAATAACAATAAAATTAACAACAACAAAAATTAGCATTTACATATTACTTTAAGTTTTGTAAAAATAATTTTCTAATATCTCATTTTATCCTCACAACCCTGGGAGATAGGTGCTATTATTATCCTCATTTTATAGAGAAGAAAACTAAGGCAGAACTTAGGTGATTTGCCCAGGGTTATACAGCTAAGTAAGTATCTGAGGTTGAATTTAACCTCAAGTCTTTCTGACTCCAGGTCCATTGCTCTATGTGCTGTGACACTTCACTATTTCAAGACTTGATTTGTCCAGGCTTGCCCTTCCCCTCCAACTACCTTTCACTGTTTCTTGTAAAGTGATTCCTGAGAAAGACAGAGATAGAGAGACAGAGACAGTGAGACAAAGAGAACTTGTTAAGTACTTTGTGCCAGACACTGTGATAAATACTGGGAATACAAATACAAGAAAAAAGAAACATAGTCCCTGCCTTCAAAAAGTTTACTTTTGAGGAGGAGAAGACATAATAGAGTGCTGAAATGTGGGAAGGAGAGGAGCAAGAAAGTACTCATTTAAGGGTAAAATGGAGAGGTGATCTGGGGCATCACAGAGTAGTATGGGTTTGAAGAGATAATGATGGTTGGCATGAGTGTGTCCTCAAGTGGAGATTTGGGAGGAACTCGCCAAACCAAGGAAAAGGCCAACATGAGGTAGAGAGGCTTCATAAGGTGGAAGGGGTGTCGTGGTCAAGTCTGGGTTTGAGGAGACCATGATGGCTGGTGTGTATACTTATTCAAACTATTTTCTATGAATTTCTATGCCTGTGGCAAATTTTCTATCATCTAGGAAATACTATGAAATTGTTTTCTATAGTTTTGTGTGTGAATTTAAGTTTACAGCTGTCAAAAATCTATATAATTGATATCATTTTTTATCTCTTCCATTAGACTAAATAGTTCGGTATCATCACTCATCACCAAGCAAGCAATGCTCTAGATTATCAATGCTTTTATCACTCACTCAGAAACCTCCATTAGCTATGAGCCAAGGGGTATTTTTTAGAGATGATATTGAAGAGCAATTTCATCCTTTAATACAGAACATGGTGATTATTTTAGGTGCAAGGCACTTTGAAAACATTCATCTCCTAGAAAATAGATATTATCACTGTCATTTCACAGACCAGAAAGTGTAAATAGAGAGGGGAAGTGATTTGCCCAATATTCCAGGAGCATCAGAAGCAGAATTAAAATACTATCAAATTTGTCCCCTGGGGTATACGGAGACTATGAGACTGTGAGACCACACTTCTCTCTAGTGGTTATGCAAATCACTCACAAAATCTGACTTTGATTATGATTCCATTAAGGGATAGTTTAGCAGTGGAATTACTTTCTTTAGCATCCTTTTAAAATCTATAAATAAGTGCCAGGGATGGTAACATGACATTATTTCCTAAAGTTCCAACAATATGAAGGATTTTGTGTGTATACGTCAAAGAATCAATGTTTTAACTTTGATGTTACCTGATACTATAACTATTTTCTTCCTTCCAAATTCCCAAAATAGATAAACTCATTCTATATTTAATAAACCAATTCATAATAATTAAAATGCATGTTTGACATATTTGTATTTTAATAAGATTATTTTAAATATTCTTGAATAAATACTTTTAGGTAGGTGAGGTTTTGCATCATTATGATGATAAGATATTTAATTGCCTAAAATCTTGACTTACTTTGCCCTTGTAAGACATAACTAGTTAATCATTTAAATCACTCCGAAGTCAACAGCTTAAGTAGAGAGGTATTTCAGCTGAAATGATCTAGAACTGCTACTTGTAAAAAGTACACTGATAGTCTTATCATCAATGTTAAATGACACAACAAAGTAATTCTAGTAATTTTCTCATACTCATTAAAGATCTGCCCTAAATTCATCATAAGTAAAAAAACAAGAATGGAAAATATAAAGGATGATAAAACGAGTATATACATATAACTGATTCTTATTCTTCCTTTAAGACAGTCATCTGGATCCTACATCCAGAAAATCATTTCAAATTGAAAATTACTGTCATGGTCCAATTTTTCAGCACAATTAAGTTCCATTTTATTGTTTCTTTCTCATCTTTTTTCTCTATCCTCCCACCTTTTATTTCTATTGCTTCTTTTCCCAAGTTTTCCTTCCAATTCATTTTCCTTCCAACTCATTTTGAAAATTCCTCTTTTATCTTGCTATCTGTCTGTGTTAGTAAATCTTTCTTGACTGGACAACCACAGTACTGCAGAGGAAGGTGATTAGTGTTTTAACTATGGCCCTTCTCTTCCATCATCAGTTCTGGAGAGAAGTTGCCTAGGGTCTCTCCTAGTTGCAGTCATTTAGCTCTACAGGCAGTGCTGCAGGGACAGTGCTTTTAGAGGAGACTTACATAGGTCTTAAGTTCTCTTTTAGTTTTTGTAATTGGTTAAATACATACACACACACATACACACACATGCACACTCAAAGTCAGTGCAGCAATTTCAAAAATGTATTGACTTGAAATTTGTACATGGATTCCTGCCATTTAAAAATATGTGTCAATTTCTACCTAAAAGGGTTTTTTTTTTTGGAGAAATCTATATTAGAGTTCATTCTGTCAGACTCACATAAGCATATATATTAACACTGGAATCTTAATTATATCAGGCATAGGTAATTCTCAGTTACCCAGGACAATTCCGTTTGATGTTCACTTGACAGCCCATACATTTTTCTGGGCCACTTAACTCTACTGTGTGAAAAGCAGGAAGATATAGTGAATACTAGGCTACCTTAGGCATAAGAGTCAGGAAGACACGAACTCAAGTATTTCCTCTGACTATCTGTGTGAAGATAGGAAAATCAATTAACCTCTCATTATCCCAGGTAACCCTTTAAGAAGATAAGAAGTTATAGATGAGTTGCTGATCTGTATAAGTAGAATGGAATTCCACAGAGGGAATTCAATATCAATGAATCAGATATTTATTATGTACCTATTATGTGCCTGACATCATATAAGGCACTCAGCTACAAAGACAAAAAATGAAATAAACCCTGCTTTCAAGTAGTTTACATTTTACGAGAGGACACAGCATATAAGTATAAACAAAATATATTTTAAAAATACAAAGTAATTAGGTGAAGGAAGCATTCTCACAGCTGAGGGAATCCAGAAAGGCTTCATATTGAAAGTGGCACTTGAGCTAAGTTTTGAAGGAAACAAGATTGTAAAAGTTGAAGGCGAGAAGATGGCACTGGTTACATGAGGAAACAGTTCAAAAGCACAGAGATGGGAGTGTAGTGTGTAAGAAACAATAAGAAGGATAGTTTGCCCGGGCCATAGAGGGTAAGTAGAGTAACCGATAACAGACTGGAAAGGAGACTGGCTGAGGGTAGGTTGTAAAGGGCTTTAAAAGACAAATAGAGAAGCTTATTTATTTAATCACAGAAGGAATAGGAGGCCACTAGAGTTTATGGAGTAGATGGATGTGACCTTCATTTGAACCTACAATCTTCCAGATCTTTGAAAAAGATGTATTCCCTCATTGCCTCTATTTTCTCACCTTCAAGTCACTTTTCTAGTGTTCACTAGTGTTTCACCTTCGTAATTCATAATTCTAAAATTCCTCTGCATATAATCTTCTGTTCTTCCAGCTCTTCTTATACTTAAACACCAATTCTCAGTCCATACTGTAAAATCCTATCATTTTCATCCCCTTACATTCCTAAGCCATCTCTCCAGCTCTGTCTCCACTTTTCTCTCTTAAAAATCTCAACTTTTTAATTAATTGGTTCAACTTTATACTCTCTTCCACCCTTGAATCCTTTACCCTATTGTCCTTTCATTGCTCTTATCTTTCTAAACTCCAACTCTGAATTATTCCCCATATTTCTTCTCCTTCAGAATTACACTTGTAAAAGTTACACAACCATGCTTATTGGGTCCACCTCAAATTTCTATTATCCAATCTTATCTAGGCCCTCAGTGCTACATGCCCAATACTTTCATTCTTTCCAGATTGAGTGGGAACTCCCCACAGCAGCTATTCCAGATTGACTCTTCTCAAGCCAAGCTACCTATATTACTCTTATACCTTCCCTCTCAGTAGAGTGCCTAACTTGAAAAAAAAAAGTGATACCATTATTCTTCAGCTCCCTCTGCTCCCAACTAGTCTCTCACTTTAAATCAAAGTCACTCTCCAATCTTCTCCTTTGTTTCAGTCTCCAAAAATGAGGTGGTTCTTCTTTCTAACTCTTTCATTTGTGTCCTTGATTCTCTCCCATCTTCTCCAAGAGGTCGCCCTTTCCAATATTCCTTCTATTTACTTAATTTCTTTTGTGCTTTGTTTTAGTTTTTACTAATATCTTTTATTTTAAATCACCTTAATTTCCCAGTCTACTCCTCCTGCCCACCCCACAAAAAGTCATTGGTCCCTTCTTTATTATGAGAACAAAAAAGAACAGAGGGAGAGGTGAAGAGCAGTTCAACAAAACTAAGCTACACACAAATCAATTCTGATGGTAAAATGCAATGTTCCACATCCAAAGTCCCCAACCTCCGCAAAGGGCAGGAAGCACATTCTCATATCTCTTCCTCAGAGATGAGATTGGTAACTATAACTAGAGTTTAGTTTTCATGTTGTTAGTGATTTTTTTCCATTTACATTATCTTAGTCACTCTATTGTTTTCCTGAGTTCTATTACTTCATTTTCCATTGCATCTCATGTCTTGTTATGCCTCCCATATTCTTCATATTCATAATTTCTTATAGTACAATAATTAATTGATTACATATATGTCCAACAGTTTGTTTAGTTATGCTCCAGTTGATAGGTATCTACTTTGTTTCCATTTTTTGTGCTACTACAAAAAGTGCTGCTATAAATATTTTGCTGTATATAGGGCCTTTTTTAAGTATTGCTTTTCTGGGATTATATGCCTAGCAGTTGGATCTCTGGGTCAAAGAGGAGGGATATTTTCATCACTATCTCAGCATAATCCCAAATTGCTTTCCAGAATGGTTGGCTCTTTCCTTAGTTTTCAACATCTTCTTATCCATTGACTCTATCTCTGCTGCCTACAAACAAGCACAAGTTTTCCATGTTTTAATAAAAAAATTTTTACTTGATTCTATGATCTTCTATGTCTTTTCTCCCTTTCATAGCCAAACTCCTTAAAAGAGATGTTGACCTTCATTGCCTCTACTCTCTTACCTCTTATTTTTCAATCACTTTTAATTTGGCCTCTGTATCACAACTTAACTGAAACTGCTCTCTCCTAAGTTACAAATGATTTCTTTACTGCAAAATTCAATAGTCGTTTTTTTTCAGTTGTCATCCTCCTTGACTTCTCTGCAGCATTTGATACTATTGACCACCCTTTCCTCTTTTACATTCTCTTCCCTGGATTTTTGAGATAGTATTCTATTGTGGTTCTCTTTCTACCTGTCTGCCTGCTCCTTCTCATTCTCATCTGAAGGATTATCATATAGTTTACATTTCTACGTATGGAAGTATCCCCCAAGTCTTTGTCCTGCACCCTCTCTTCTCTCTTTATACCTCTCAGGTGGTTATCTTATCAGCTTCAGTGGTCTTAGTTATCATTTCTATTCAAATACCTTCCAAACCTACATGTTTATAGAGTTCAATTAGTCAAATCACCTTATTTTAGAAATGAAATTGGGGCCTGGAGAGGTTAAGTGATTTGTCTAAGGTCACACAGAAGTAAATGGAAGAACCAGGATTTGAACCCAGTTCCTTTAATTCCAGATCTAGCAGCACACTATGTCCTGAATGGGGCAGCTAGGTGGCACAGTGGTTAGAGTTCCAGGCCTGGAGTCAGGAAGACTGATCTCCCTGAGTTCAAATCTGGCCTCTAACACTTGCTAGCTATGAGACCCTGGGCAAGTCCCTTAACCCTATTTGTCTCAGCTTTTTATCTGTAATATGAGCTGGAGAAGGAAATGGCAAATCACTTCACTGTCTTTCCCAAGAAAACCCTAAATGGAGTTATGAGGAGTAGGCCATGACTGAAAGGAGTGCAGAACAACAACAAAATCTACTGAACCATCCAATGGAAGGACTTGATAAGATTTATGCATGTAAAAGCTATTACATCAGTTTACTTTTACTACACACATCCACCTCTATTATCTTGCAATTTCATACTTAATAGCTAACACCTTCTGGTTATTTGAATGGGAATGAAGACAGTGGAAGATCCTGCCCCATCCCCATCTAGTTTCTGCCAGCACAAATGTTCTTAAATTAGCAATACTAGATTGAAATTGTGATTTCCTTTCAAAACAGGCGAGCAAAACAGAGGGCAAGACCCTCTGGATTCAGTACTGTAGAGGCTGAGGAGGGAGATAGATATCTATTTACTTATTGGGGCTCAGATACCGTGCCAAACTGATTCCTGGCAAAGCATTGAACATGGACAGTAACTGAATCACCCACAAGTTTCCAGTGTATAGGCACTGCATTACTTCAAAGGAGGTAGCATGCATAAAAGACACATGATTGAGCTTGGGACTTCATTTGAACAGAAGTAGGTGTGGCTTCTGTAACTTTTCTCCTATTAGTTTCCTTGATTTTGTGGAAGGAGCTGAAGCCTGATGACTATGCCCCTACATTTCCTCTCGTACATGTGGGCTTCTAAGGGAGCTGGAAGCCAATTGGTTCTATGGTTCCTTTTCTCTTGCCTTGCTATTGTGAAGGGAACAGGAGCCTGAAGGTTAATTACTATTGCTGCTAGGCCTTTTAAGGAGTTAAAGACCAGTGACTCTGTGGCTAACTTCACTCTCTGGCTACAAGGGAGCAGGAGGCTAGTCACTCACACCTGTGTTTCTTACCTGTACTTCTGATAGCCTGGGAGAGTTCTGGGCTTTCGTCTTGCTTTTTGAATTGGAGCTGAGATGAATAGCAAAAGATTGATAGATGTATGTATTGCTTTTTCTCTCTCCCTCTTTTCCTCCACATACAGGGGTGTAGTGGAGCCAGTTTAAATAGGGGGAAGCTGATTGTTATATTTTTAGTGTGAGTATTTACAACATGGAAATCAACCAACACTATAAACCAGGGTTTCAATTATTGTTTTGTTGATTTCTAGACTTTAGAAAGTGATGGGGGAAGTATTAATGATGCATAAATATTAAAATGTAAAATGTGCCACATGTACAGTTTTTTTTTCCTCCCAGAGAGTCATTTGTTTAACATTTGCCAGTACATTCTACTCAGAAAGGACCATTTGGATTCAGACCAAAAATGCCCAAATGGGCCTAGTTGAGATACTCCATTGTAATCCTCTTTATAGAAATAATCTCATCATTTATATGTTTGGAAGTATTGTAAAGAATTCTAGTTGTATTATAGTGAATTCATTATTAATATATTTTTATGATAATGCCTATCTCACAGAGTTGTGAGAATCTAATGATAAGACATAAAAGCGCTCTGCAAATCTTAAAATGCTATATTAATATTAGCTATTATATTCATAATTATTGAGCTAATGATTCCCTTGATGGACCAAGTGCTAGACAGTTCAACTTATACTAGATTTATTGTCTCACTAAGGTTTCCCCTATATTCTATATACAGTTCTATATGCTTTCCATATTCTATATACAACTATATCCTAGTTGTCCCCATAAAAATCTTTTCTATAGAGTAAGATCCTATAGTTATTTTGTGGTTTCAATTATGTCATATGCTAAGACCAAAGCCAAAAGATACCAGGACTCCAGGTACTACAACAGATTTTGAAATGTAAAAGAATCAACAGCTGGTGAATGTTAAGAGATTACCTTCTTTCTCCCTTCCTTCTCTCCCCACTCATGTGTTTTAACTCCAGGGATTTGATTTCTTGGGTGAGAATGAGGTCATGTACTAGAATGATGGCTGCAGGAATAAAGAAGGGACAATAGAATCTTGTAGAGATCTAATTAGAGGTAGGAATCAAAGATAACCAAATTTCAAACAGGGGGAAATTAGATAAATAGTAGTAGCAGTAACAGATATAGTGAAGTTAGAAAGAAGAATGGATTTGAGGGAAAAGACAAATTCAGTTTTTTTAAAATTTTTTTTCTTCTTACAATCTTTTTATTTTATTTTATTTTATTTATTTTAACATGTGTTTTTAAAACTTTGGGTTACAAATTTTCTCCCTTCTACCCTCCCCACCCACCCTCATTGAAAAGGAAAGCATCTTGATACAGATGTGTAGTCATGCAAAACACTTCCATATTAGTCCTTGTTGTGAAAAATTAAGTATATTTCCCTTCATCCTATTCTATGCTCCCATTTATTCTATTTTCTCTTTTGACCCTGTCCCTCCTCAGAAGTATTTGCTTTTGATTATCCCCTCCCCCAAAATGCCCTCCCCTCTATCAACCCCCTGCTCTCTTGTCCCCTTCCCCCCTTATTTTCCTGTAGGGAAGGCAGATTTCCATACCGCATTGTGGATGTTATTCCCTCCTTAAGCCAAATCCTATGAGAATAAGATTCACTCATTTCCTCTCACCTTCCCCCATTTCCCCTCCACCATAAAAGTCTTTTCTTGTCTGTTTCATGTGAGATAATTTACCCCATTCTACTTCTCCATTTCTCCTTCTCCCAGTGTAATCCTCTCTTATCCCTTAATTTTATTTTCCAGATATCACCCCTTCATCTTTGACTCACCCTGTACCCTCTATCTATCTATCTATACATACGTATAATTTTTTCCCTCTCACTACCCAAATACTGACAAAGGACTCATGAGTTACAAATATCATCTTTCCCTGCAGGAATGTAAACAGTTCAACCTGAATAAGTCTCTTATGATTTCTCTTTCCTGTTTACCTCTTCCATGTTTCACTTGAGTCTTGTATTTGAAAGTCAAATTTTCTATTCAGCTCTGGTCTTTTCCTCAGGAATGCTTGAAAGTCCCCTATTTCATTGAATGACCATTTTTTACCCTGAAGGATTATACTCAGTTTTACTAAGTAGGTGATTCTTGGTTGTAGTACTATCTCCTTTGCCCTCCGGAATGTCATATTCCATGCCCTCTGGACCCTTAATGTAGAAGCTGCTAAATCTTGTGTTATCCTGATTGTGTTTCCACAATACTTGAATTGTTACTTTCTGGCTGCTTGCAATATTTTCTTCTTCACCTGGAAATTCTGGAATTTGGCTACAATATTCCTAGGAGTTTTCCTTTGGGGATCTTTTTTTCAGTAAGTGATCGGTGGATTCTTTCAATTTCTATTTTGCCCTCTGGTTCTAAAATATCAGGGCACTTTTCCTTGATAATTTCTTGAAAGATGATGTCTAGGCTCTTTTTTTATCATGACTTTCAGATAATCCAATAATTTTTAAGTTCTCTCTCCTGGATCTATCTTCCAGGTCAGTTGTTTTTCCAGTGAGATATTTTACATTCTCTTCTATTTTTTTCATTCTTTTGGATTAGTGTTACAGTGCCTTGATTTCTCAAATTGTCACTAGTTTCCAATTTCTCCATTCTAATTTTTAAGGAAGTATTTTCTTCAGTAAGTTTTTGGATTTCCTTTTCCATTTGACCAATTTTGTTTCTTAGGGCATTCTTCTCCTCATTGGCTTTTTGTACCTCTTTTGCCATTTGGGTTAGGCTATTCTTTAAGGTGTTATTTTCTTCAGTATTTTTTGGGTTTCCTTTAGCATCACTCTCAGTTTTTCCTCTACTTCTCTTACTTCCTTCTCAAAATCCTTTTTGAGCTCTTCCATGGCATGGGACCAATTCATATTTTTCTTGGAGGCTTTGGATGTAGGAGCTTTGGCTTCTTTGTCTTCTTCTGATTGTGTGTTTTGATCTTCCCTGTCACCAAAGTAAGATAATATAGTCTGATTCTTTTTGTGCTGATTGCTCATGATCCCAGTCAATTATTTGAGTTATAAACTCTTTGTTAAGGTGGGGGTCTGCTTCCAGTGTGGAGAATGTACTGTCCCAAGCTTCAGGGGTTTTGTGCAGCTGTTTTCAGAGATACTTCTAGGGACCTGTTAATTTTCAGTTCTTTCAAGTTGCTATGATCAAGGGTAAGGTGTTTAATCCTATCCTGGCCTGTGCTCTGGACTATGAGTGACCACAAACACTCTTTTCTATCTTGGAACTGTGAGGAGATTTCCTCTCCACAGCCACTACAAGCTCCACCATGCCAGGGCTCCTCCTCACCCTAGGACCACCACCCAGAACTATGACCCAGATCCAAGCACAAGCAAATCAAGAGAATCCTGCACCAGCAGAGAGATCCCTGTAACGCCCCTCTGATCAGCCACTCAATTTCCCCTCAGTCTGTGGGCCAGAAGCTCAGGAGGCTGGAACCCCGTGCTCCTATCTCACTACCGTAGAAACAGACTTTTCCTACTGACCTTCTAAGTTGTCTTTGGTCTTCATGGGTTGAGAAGTCTGGAAACTGCCACAGCTGCCTGCAATTCAGTCTTCTGAGGCCTGCTCCAGGTTCTCTGTGACCTGCGCACCCACACCGAACTGTACTCCTCTCCCAGCCCAGCGCAATACACCTTTCTGATCAACCATCTAGGTTGTCTTGGGCTGGAAATTTGTTTCACTCTGTCTTTTTGTGGGTTCTGCTGCTTTAGAATTTGTTTAGAGTCATTTTTATAGGTTTTTGGAGGGGTTTGGGGGAGAGCTCAAGCAAGTCACTGCTTCTACTCAGCCATCTTGGCTCCGCACCCCAATTTTGAGCATGTTGAGCAATATTGTTAGGACAACCTATAGGTAGTTGAAGATGCCTTTCTAGAGATCAAGTCTAGAGATAAAGTTTCAGAAGTTATCCACACAGAAATAATATTGAATTATAGAAGTGAATGAAATTTCCAGGGGCCAGAATATAGAAGGAGAATGGGTCTGAGGACTGAACATTGGGAAATAATAATTTAAAGGGATCAGGAAGATGGAGAAGCAAAGAAAAGGGGAGGTGTCTTCAGTTATCCAGATATTTGCCTCATCTCTTCCCTTTACTTTATAGATATGGATTCAATGAAATAAATTTTGTTGTTATTGTTCAGTTGTTCAGCAGTAGCCAACTCTTCATGACTCCATGGCTCACATGTCCATGGAGTTTTCTTGGCAAAGATATTGGAGTGGTTTGTCATTTCCTTCTCTAGTGGATTAAGGCAAAGAGGTTAAGTGACTTGCTCAGGGTCACACAGCTAGTATCTGAGGCCGGATTTGAATTCAGGTCTTCTTGGCTTCAGGTCTAGCATTCTATCCATTGAGCCTCCTAGCTGCCTTCAAGGCAAACAGAGGTTAAGTGACTTACCCAAGACTACACAGCTCCTAAGTATCTGGGCCAGATTTGAACTCAAAACTTCCTGAACCCAGGCCCAATGCTCTATATACTGAGCCATCTAGCTGCAGCAACCAATATAAATTTACCCTTTCCCTATCTTACATTTAAATTAAAGAAGAACATTTAGCACATAGAAGCTTCAATTAAAAATATTTTTAATTTTCATATGGTTATTAGTAACATTTACTTTTTCTAAGTGGCCTGGGTGGTCTTAAACTAAACCACTGATACTTTAATTTACTACAACTAATTGTTGCCAAAATGATTTTGAATTATCTTAGAAGAATAAGGATATCAGAAATACATGTTTAAAGAAGATAAGAGCAAAGAAAGTCATTTTTGGAAATATGGCATGTATTAGGGGAATCATCCATGAATTCTTTATGGTTTGCAACAGAGATATGATAAATGGACCTCCTGTTTCTGTTCCATAATTCCAGTGTTTTGGATTGACTGCTGTTAGATCCCTGTAATCCTCAGCCCTAGGATCTTGTCTAACATGTTTGCCCCACTTGGTAGGACTACTTATAAGTGTTTAACATAGAAATAAACTCTTTAGAGCTTCCAACAAAGAGAATGAATCCCTTATCACTCACACTTAGAATATTTTTTTGAAGAAAAACTAACTTTGGAAAAAAAAAGCTGTGCAGCTTAATAGTGCTGACCCTAAAGACTTCTGAAAAATTAGCCAATGAAGTGCTTTACCTAATGTCATCCTGTAATTGGCGAAATGCCCTGGAAAAGATATTAAGGTGCATAGTTTTATATGAGAAAAAAAGTGTCAAGTTGGAAAGCATTTTCATCTGAATGTCAATTATTAATCAAATGCATATGATTTGCCCTTTAGATATAACCTATGAGTTGTTAACAAGCATGCTCACTTCTCAGTCATACTTCCCTATGAGTTCTACCTTGTCATATAGAATCAGGATTTAGACCATAAAAAGAATAGTATATAGGAAATATACTTAATTACTTCCCAGGCCTTTTCATGTCTAAGTATATGTTCTTCTTACATTGTTGTGCCACAAAAATGTAAAATGTTGGCCATCTGGTGGTCAACCTTTTCTAAACATGGATAGGCTAGCCCTTGATAGATAGAGATACATCCTGTCCCTGGGTCTCTATTCAAAATTTTTGCAATTTTGTAGGACCTGCAAGAGTTTGAGTGCCTTTGGAATAACATGATAACCCAGGTCAGTCTCCATGTTGTGATGAGTCAAAGGCAAGACTATACTAGAGACCCAGCCCTAATTAGCATAGGGGTGAATGGAGCTTTTCTCCAAAGAGCCAACATCTTGGGAAGGTAAGCACTTCCTTCCAGAAGGGATCACTATCCCAACACCCTGCCTTTCAGTCTTCTGCTGGCTCATACTGTCACATGTCAAAATGAGCCTTGTCTACCATTCTTAGGGGTCCATTGCCATGATGCCTTTGTTCTAGTACTTGCCTTCCCTTACAAACACTGTGAGAGGTAGAACTAGAAAATAGGTTTATCCTTTCTGATGGGACTACATCTGAGTTACAGTGTCTTCTTTATTGCTACTCCACTCCAATTGTTGTTGCATCAGGTGAAAAAATTCTAGTTATAAGTGGAAGACAGAAAATATGAAGTGAGATAAAATATTTATGGCTCAGGTCATTATGTTAGTGTAGGACAGAAATTTAATGGAATTGTTGTTCATCCCTCTTTTTCAAAGAGGACAATGTTGGGTTCAGGGTACAGTGTGTTTGGCTGTGGCTGATTAGTTAAATATGAGTTTGGAATGCTCTACCACAGGTCAGACACAAATAGTCCAACAGAATATTTGTGATAGAAGTGTCTCTAGATTTGCACAGCTTATGCTTCTTTTGAGCGACCGCAATTTTGCTTTGCTCATGTAGTACAGCACCTTCTTTGATGCTGACATGCCATGCTGCGCAGAACTCTGCCAGAATTTCCCACATCTCTCAAATGATACTAAAGTTCTTCAGAGAGATCTTGAGAGGGTCCCTGTATGACTTTTGACAACTCTATGAGCACTTGCCTTGTGTGAGTTCTCATAAGTGTGTATTTAGTATTCAGGCTACATGACCAGCCCATTAGAGCTGTACTCTCTGTAGCAGAGTTTGAATACTTGACAATTCAGCTTAAAAGAGGACTTCAATGTCCAGTAACTTATTATGCCAGGTAATCTTCAGAGTCTTCCTAAGACAATTCAGGTGGAAGCAGTTTAATTTTCTGGCATGACACTGATAGATTGTCCAGGCTTTGTAGGCATACAACACTGAAGTCAACACAACAGTTCTGTAGACCTTCAGCTTGGTATGCAGCCTAATACTCTTCTCTCCCACACTTACTTTTGGAGCCTCTCACTCTGAGATAACTCTGGGAATGAGTGCATCAACCTCGTCATCTATGTGTACATCTCTGAAAAGTATTGCCAAAGTAAATGAACTTATCCATAGCATTCAACATTTCACTATTTATTGTGACCAATGTTTCCACATATGAATGGTGCAGAGTTGGCTGGTAGAGGATCTCTGTTTCCTTTGTGTTAATTGTCAGGCCAAAATTAGCACATGTGACATAGAATCAAACCATACTCTGTTGCATCTCAGTCTCAGAGGCTACACTGAGTGCACAATCATCTGAGAAAAGAGTCATGTACCAACTCTCCCTCCACTTTGGCATTGGCTTTTGGCCTTTTCAAGTTTAATAGCATGGTATTTGACCTTGATGCCACTTTTGTCTTCCTGAACGCATCTGAAAGCATCACGGAAAACATTATGCTAAAAAGTGTGGGAGTGCAATCATAAAAACTGCTTGGTACTGGCTAAGAAATAGAGTGGTAGATCAGTGGAATAGGTTAGGTACACAAGACACAGTAGTCAATGACTATAGTAATCTACTGTTTGATAAACCCAAAGACCCCAGCTTCTGGGATAGGAACTCACTATTTGACAAAAACTGCTGGGTAAACTGGAAAAGAGTATGGCGGAAGTTAGGCATTGACTAAAATCTTACAACATATACCAAAATAAGTTCAAAATGGGTACACAATTTAGATATAAAAGATCATACTGTAAGCAAACTTGGAGAGCAAGGAATAGTTTACCTATCAGATTTATGGAGAACAAAAGAATTCATGACCAAACAGGAGATAGAGAACATTTTGAAATGCAAAATAGATAACTTTGACTACATTAAATTGAAAAGTTTTTGCACAAACAAAGCCAATGCAACCAAGATTAGGAGGGAAGCAGAAAACTGGGAAAGAATTTTTTACAACCAGTGTCTCTGATAAGGGCCTCATTTCTAAAATATGTAGAGAATGAAGTCAAATTTATAGGAATATAAGTCATTTCCCAATTGAGAAATGGTCAAAGGATATGAATAGGCAGTTTTCAAATGAATAAATTAAAATTATCTACAGTCATTTGAAAAAATGCTCTAAATCACTATTGATTAGAGAAAAGCAAATCAAAGCAACTCTGAGGTACCACATCACACCTATCAGATTGGCTAACATGACAAAACAGGAAAATGATAAATGTTGGAGAAGATGTGGGAAAATTGGAACATTAATGCATTGTTGGTGGAGTTGTGAACTGATCCAACCATTTTGGAGAGCAATTTGGAACTATGCCCACAGGACTATAAAAATGCACATATCATTTGACCCAGCAATAGCGCTTCTGGGACTGTATCCCAAAGAGATCATAAAAACGGGATAAGGAACAACATGTAAAAAATATTTATAGCATCTCTTTCTGTGGTGACAAAGAATCAGAAATTGAGGGGATGCCCATCAATTGGGGAATGGCTGAACAAGTTTTGGTATATGAATGTAATGGAATACTATTGTGCTGTAAGAAATGATGAGCAAGTAGACTTCAGAAAAACCTAGAAAGACGTGTATGGACTGATGCTGAGTGAAGAGGGCAGAACCAGGAGAACGTTGTACACAATAACAGTCATGTGGTATGATGACTAACTTTGATAGACTTAGCTCTTCTCAGCAATGCAAGGACCTATGACATCTCCAAAAGTCTCATGATGGAAAATGTTTTCTACATCCAGAGAAAGAACTACAGAGTTTGAATGCAGATCAAAGCATACTATTTGCTCTTTTTTTTCTTCTGTTTTGTTTTGTTTCTTCTTTCTTGTGGTTGCTCCTATTGGTTTTAATTCTTCTTTACAACATGAGAAATGTGAAAATATATTTAATTGGAATGTATATGTAGAGCCTATACTGGATTGCATGCCATCTTTGGGAGGAAAGCAAGAAAGGAGGGGGAGAAAATTTAAAACTCAAAAGCTTATGGAAGTGAATGTTGAAAACTAAAAATAAATTAATTATTTTTTTAAAAAGCATGAGAACAAACACACAGACCTGCTTCACTCCACTGGTGACTAGGAAAGCTTGAAAGCCTTATCCTTCATTCAGAACCTATGTGAGCATGCCATCATGAAAGTGGAATACAATACTGATGAACTTCTCTGGGCAACCAAATTTCTCTATCATCTTCCACAAGCTCTCACAACTGACAGTATCAAAGACTCTGGTCAGGTCAACAAACACTGTATATACACCTCTCTTTTGCTCCTGCCATTTGTTCTGGAGTTGTTGGAGAGAAAATGCCATGTCAACCATTCCTCTGCCCTTTCTGAAGTCACACGCACTGTTGGGCAGATGACCATCTTCCAGGTGAAGAATCAGCCCATTAAGGAAAACTGACCGACAAGAAGCTTGCCAGCAATGACTAAGAGGGAGATCCCCTTGTGATTGTCACAGTACAGTGTGTTTCCTTTTCCTTTATAGAGATGGATGATGGAGGCATCCTTGGTCTCTTGGATGATAACTTCCTCTTGCCATATAATCTGAAAGATTTTCATCAGCTTCTGAACAGTGGACCCCCTGACTTAGAGATGCCTGCTTAGATGGAATCAGTGCAAGGCTCTTTGCCACTTAAAAGGAGTTTTATGCCATTCAATACCTCTTCTTCAATTGGAAGTTCAGCTAGAGAGGGATTGACTACAACTTGAAGCATACAATTAGTGGCTTCAGCATTGGTTGATGATGATCTGTTGAGAACACTATGGAAGTGTTCAGCCTATCTTTCCAGGATCATGTTCGTATCACTGATCAGTGTAGCTCTATCAGCTCTAAGTATCTGAGATGCACCAGAAGTCTTTGGCCCATAAATAGTCTACAAGGCACTGTAGAAGTGCTTTGGATTGTTGCTGTAGGCATAAAATCGAATCTCACCTGTTTTCTTACTGAGCCAAGAATGCTGCATCTCTCTAAGCTTCTCTTGCACTTTAGTTTTGATGGAATTAAGCACTGCCTTCTTGGAGACAGACAAGCTGTCCTGCTGGTAAACCCTGTTGAGTTCTCATTTTTCATTTAGCAACTTATGTATTTCCCCATCATTTTCATCAATATGCTTAATCTGAGGTTCATATAGTTTAAGTATTAAGTAGATTTATCAAGATAGTACTTATTAAATTTGAAACTAAATGGAATAGATTTTTAAAATCTAATTTTTTAAAAATAGCTGGCCACATAATTTATACATCAAGAATGGAATTTGCTGCCATTAAATTAGGGGGCAATAGAAGAATCCTATATAAACCAATAGCTAATTTATTTCATATATTTCATTTAAAAGATAAACTTTATTTTTATTTCTTTCAATACAACTATCTAATCAATTAGGTTTGGACCTGTACTCTTAGTAGGATGAGAGGAGGCAGGTAGAAAAGTAACGTTTGGGACATAGTCTGTTTCTCTTAAGTGATTTCCAGAAAACGGTTGGCTTGGGTCAGAGTGCATCACCCTGACCCTCTGAATCCCAGAGATCTAAGTTTTTTGGCTTTTTTAAGAGTATTTGAGGAATACTTGGAGTATATTATCCATCTCCCTTATTCCTTACCTGTTCTGGGGAGTATTTCTGGCCTTCTCCCTATACTTTGCCTCTCCTCTTCCCTCTTCTTTGTCAAACTATCTCTACCTTCCTTCACACTTAGCATCATAGATCTAGAGCTGGAAGGCACCTCAGAGTATAATTCAATTCCCTCATTTTACATATGAAAAAATTGAGGCTCAGGAAATTATGCTGTATCTATGAATTGCCCAAGGTCATACAAATGGCTAGGTGCAGCAGGAAAAAATGCTAAATCTGGTAGATAGGTATGAATACCAACTCAGTCTATGCGACACATTTTTAACCTGTCTGTGCCTCAGTTTTCTCATCTGTAATGAGAGGTGATAGGAAGCAACGACCTCAGCAGTCCCTTCTAGCTGTGAATCTATGACATTCTCTGGGAATCCTCTAGCCAGGTGGGCTGTTACTATTTCTGTACAGGACAGAGAGGCTGTTGAGGTTATGTTGAAACCTTTTCTTTACCATGGTGTCCCTCAATCCCTTTTCTGCTGATGAAAGACAGAGCCTTAGGAAGACTTACCTCAGACAGAGAGTACTATAAAATCTAAGAAATAAAGTAGGTGTCTGACTCTAAGTTATGTGACAGTAAAGAACAGGAGAATAGGAACTTGACCTGTGATTTCATTAATATAAGGAACTACCAAATGAGCAAATTCCCTCGACCAGTTCAAGTCAGCACTTTCCTTGCAACTTAAAAATCTCAAAGACTTACCAAGAGCTCTGAAAGATTAGTGACTTGTCCAAAGTGACACATGTAATTCACGCCACTGGTGGAACTTGAACCCAGGTCTTTTTGATTTTAAGAACTACTCTCCCTCCATTAGGATAGCACAGTGTCTGCCTTTCCAACAGTAGAGGATAAGGCCTTTAAACAAAAGTTCAAATCAGAGAAGAGATCAGAAGAGAAGAAATTAACAGATAGATTCTAAGAAGAGTTCAAAGGACCAACCTACAGCATTCTTATATTCTTAGCCTCAGCCTCTGTTCAAAAGCACAGAATGTGATCTGGTGCAAGTGAAGGAGAATCCATAGTTACTCTCTGAGAAAGCTGATTAAGAAAGTTTCCTTGGATATCTAAAAAGGTCATCATAGTTATTAGCTAAGACTGCTAATTGAATATAACTAGATTGAGATTCAGTTCTCCCCTTCTTTATGTAAGACTTTTCCTGATACCCCTAATTACTGGTGCCTTCCTCTATCTATATACCTTATCCCTTACCATCAATTGCTTTGTATTTAATTTGTATATATGTTTATATTAATAGGAACTAGACCTATGATTTTATTCATATAAGAAACTCATGGGTGAGGAAACTATTACCAATGCAGGTCAGCACCTATCCAGCAACTTACATAGTCTGAGAGTTCCCTAGAACACTGAGAGGTTGGGTGACTTGCCCAGAGTTGAGCAGTCAGTATGTGTCAGAAGGAGGATCTGAATCCAGATCTTCCTGGTTTTGAGGCTGAAACCTCAAACTACTATATCACACTGCCTCTCCTACACATGTATATCTATGTCTACCCTGATAAAATACATTCTTCTTATGGGCAGGGACTTTTACTTTTGTTTTCGTATTCCCAGTACCTACCACATTTCTTGGCACATAACAGACACAATAATTTTTGTTGAATGATGGTTTGATTGAGTGATTAAAGTAAAACCTAAAGCAAGTTTCACAGCTAATGGCTGAGCATTTTGTCTAAGGAAAACTCTAGCTTTTCCTGGAGAGGAAAGAAGTGCTAATCATAGTACCTTCAGGAGGAAAAGGCCAGGGTTACAGTTACCAAACGAAAGGCAATGAAATTATGACCAAGCTTGGCTCCAAAGAAAAGAGATGAGAAGGTACCTCTCCCCTTTTTGTTTTGTAGAAGTGGGGAAATATGGGTGTGGAATATTGCATATAATGTCAGACTTTTTTTGATTTGGTTAGTCTGGCTAAACGGTTTTAATTTTTTCCCACTTCTTCAATTTGGTACAAGAAATAACCAAGTCAGAAGGGAAAGAATGTTGAAAATAGCACCTAGGCTAAGAACTACAGTTGAGTCAAAAAAAGACACTGAAAGGGCAGGTATATAGTGCATAACAAAAGAGTAGCAAAAATCATATGATTATATCAATAGATGCAGAAAATGGTTTGGATGAAGTTCAACACTAATTTCTATTGAAACACTTGGAAGAATAGGAATAAATGAATTTTTCCTTCAATTGATTAAAAAAAAACTTTTACATAAAGCCATCAACAAGCATTAGTAAGATACAGTAAGATACTGTAAGCATAGTAACTGGATCTATAATTTCATTGGTATAGGAAACTTTTAGGTGAGCAAACTATCTCTACTAATGCAGATTAGCACATTCTCTGAACTTGATATTCTTAGAGTTGCCTAGAGAAGAGGTATATAACATGAGGCCCACAACACTCCCAACACATATAAAAATGACACTATAGAGAACTAAGAAAAGGGTGTAAGTTTGGATAACGTATACATAAAGATTTGTACTGAAACACTACTGTGATAGTGCCAATGTGTTTATACGGAATGTATGTGATGGAGGGGAAAACACCAGAGGTGTAGGGAAAAAATCTCAGACTTTATTACTTCCAAAACAAGAAATAACTAGGAAAACATCAATTGCTCCTGATCAATAAGCTTAATCTCCCACATATATAAAGTCATAACATGACATTTATTTGTGAATCACTTATGCATAAATAAAGGACAGACTTGATGAAGGCATTAGTAGGGAATACATTTTTTTCAACCAATATTCAACAACAGATCATATCTTTACCAATGTATTTATTATTTATTGATTAAAAAAAGCTTTTTTATTTGGCAGTACAAAATACCACTTCAAAGGCCCTTTTACAAAATGATGTCTTTCCTTACATCAAAATCATTCAAGATTTTAACAACCTTCTAATCATAAAATTTAAAAGAGTCATAAAACAAGAAGATATATGCTTATGAAAGGTGTCTGTCACTGTGATTGAGAAGATCCAGAGCAGAGTCCAAATTATCTGTGGATGGTGAAATTTTCAAATGTTTCTGTTTGCAGATGACATTGCTGGTTGCGTTAAGCCCTAACAGAGGGGTGGAGTGCCTGCCTGCCTGCCTCTTTCCACACACAAACACACACACACACACACACACACACACACACACACACACACACACACATATGCATATGTATATATATATGTATATATATGTCAGTTAAGAACAGTTTTATATTTTTAAAAACATAAAAAAGTCCTTCTTAGGTATGTGTGGATATGGAAGTATAGTTTGCTGACCCCTGCACTAGAATATTGTAGAGCCTCTGAAAGTAGACCTGTAACCACTCAAAAAAAAATTAGCATTCCCATGGAAATAAGGACTTATCTTTTAAATGCCAATAGCTAGTGATGTTGTTGTATGACAATGAGACATTTAATGATCTTTGAAGAGTTAAAAATTAATATCATGTGATGGGTAATGGAGGCTTTCATGGTGGGTATGAGCAGGGTACAACAGAGAATTTAAAGAAGGGCATGGATAAAAGATGTAATCAAGGAAATGGATTACAGGAAGAAAAGATGGGTTGGTCAGGTGATGAGAGAGGTATGACAAGTGGGCTGGCCAAGTTCCCCACTCATCCCCTAAAAATGTTAGAGGGAAATGAGAATGCTTCCAGCATGTTGAATGAACCCCCTGTGGTAAACTTATGGGAGCAGAGTTGTACAAGGTGGTCAGGCATGAATAGATTTTGATCTATATCATTGGAAAGAATTCTGGAACTGCAATCACAAATATATTTGAGTAATTTGAGTAAAATTTGGTAATGGCTCATGAGCTGTGATTTAGAAAGAATTCTGATTCACAAAAAACTCTCAAATCTGAGATAGTTAATTAGGGATTCAGAATGACAGGGACCACATGCTATACTTTATTTTTTTTTCTTCTTTTGGCCCTCTGCATTATGTTATGAAAAATATGTTAGCAAATATTCAAAGAATGACAGATCTTAGAGTTGGTAAGGCTCTTGGTGGTCACCTAGTGCGACCTCTTATTCTATGGTAGCACTTGTTTAAAGGATTCAGTCTTTAAAGTTAATCTAACTAATCATTGTTTCCTTTATAAGAGCTTAACAGGAATATTTCACCTTCTTTTTATCATATTTCACATATAACTGACTCATATATTTAGATTTTTTTTTTACTTTCATAAGTATAATAATACTATCTAGACCTGGAAGCTCTTATGATATTAGAAATCTCTTGGTCCAAATCCTTCATTTTACAGATGAGACCCTAATTCTGAGGTTAAATGAGTAGTACAGAAAAGTAGAAAAAATATAGAAGGGAACAGACTTTCTTTTTTTCATAATTGGAGTTCAGAAAAGAACTACATACAAATGGGAGGAAGGGGTGGGGTTAATGGGCATCAGATGAACCTCCCTTTTATCTGAAACAAAAGAGGATTGAATATACACACATACTAAAACAGTTTGATGCAGAAATGTATGAAACATGGAAAAAAGCAGGAGGAAAAAACACTTCACATTAGCAGACATTGGGAAGGCATGCATTAAAGAGGAAAGATAATCAAGGTGTAGGAATAGCCACATGCAAAATGAACTTCCCAATTCTGAAGGGGAAATTAAAAAAGAGGAAGAAGAAAATAAAAAGCAAAGAACTAGAATTGAAGGGAATAGCCATCAATTGAGAAATGGTTAAATAAATAGTGTTATATGGATGTGACAGAATATTTTTGTCCTATCAGAAATGACGAAAAAAATTGTTTCAGAGAATCCTGAGTCATATGAACTGATACAGAGTGAAGTGAGCAGAACCAAGAGAACAATTTATACTGAGACAGAAACATTGTAAAGAAAAACACTGAAAAAGTTAAGAATTCTGCTCAATGCAATGACCAGTCATAACTTTTAGAGTGGGTGTCAAACTCACAGCCCCAGTCACAAATGCCTGTCACCAAAATTCCCCAATATGGCTAGAAACAGATTAAAATGTAATTGGGAAATGTTTGACAAAATAAAAATACAATACAACATAAATAATGCTAATTGGAGGTTTTCTAAGTCAATGTGCTACCATAGGGAACTGTTTTTATTTGAATTTGACACCACTGATCAAAAGGACCTATAATGAATCATATTATGCACCTCCTGATAGAAAGTTTATGGACACAGTGTTCAGTGAGTGATACAAATTTCTGGACACATCTGCTATATGGATTCATTCTGCTTGATTATACTTTTTTGCTATGTGACTCAAACCCCAAAGCCAACTGGTATGGGACCCTCTCCTCATCGGTGAAGATCAATGCTTGTATGGGGGATAAGGCTAGAGTTGGCGAGGGATTTCTTCTGGATTCCAGCTTTGATGGAGAAGATGGGCCATTCCAATCTCTCTTCAAGATTATCAAAAGAGAAAGACTCTGGGAAGAACTCAACATGTGAAACATTGATCATATCCTTATTCTCAGTTTGCTGCCCTAGAGACTTTAGAGAATTTTCCCTTATGTGAGATCCAGGTCTCTCTCTCTTTCTGTCTCAGTCTCTCAGCTACCTTGCTCCCAGTGGGAGAGCTCCTTCTCATATGTACACTTCCTCTCATTTCTATTTTGCTACTGACTTAGATAAATGGGTTTCTTCCCTATTTTCTATGTATGTTTACTTTGGAACTGGTAGTTGGTGGGAAGGGAATCAAGCCTTGTATATAAAGCTTTAAGGCTTGCTGGCCCCATCAAGAAATAATGATTAGGAGTTTAGCTTGAATTTTGAAGTTATTTCCCTTAGTCTAACGCTATTTAAGCAAGCAGATAACTGAATGGCCAGCCTCTGGCCCAACTTCCTGCTTTTCTTCCTGGCAGGAAATCAAGTTTCCCTTGGAGAAGGGTAGGGAGAGGAGATGCTAGAGATGTATATTCTTGCCTCCCTGCAAGCCACACTGAGACTGGCAAATGCTACAGCTAAAATATGTTTTTTTTTCCTTTCCATTTTTATTTGCGGGAGATAGGCTGGGGAGTAGCAAGAGAGATGTTCTTCCTCTCCTCCCAAAAAGAGTGCCACTGAAACATTTTAGAGAACAGGCAGAATGGAACAGAAGAAAGTACAGACAAATAGTTTTGAAAGTAACATGTGGAAGATTCTATATCTTTAAAAAAGTGATACAAAATGGAGATTCACAGTTTCATATAGAATCCTTTTTTTTTTGTTCTGCTGTATATATTCAAATACTCCTTGGTTTTTACATTTAAAATTTAAGATAAAATTTAAAAGTATTTTAAAGATAATATAAGAGCAGTAATTACAAAACATTTCCCTCAATAAATCTGGGGCACATTCTCCCACTGATAGATACAACATCTGTGGGAAGATTAAACTTAAACTTAGAGTACAATGATAGTGAATCACATTTGTGGGGAACACAGGTGGCCAGGACTATTCATTCATTCCACCAGGACTCCTTAGTCTTAGAGTCCTTTCTGTCTTCTCAGTGTCTTCTCTTTAGTCTAACTTTGATATCCCAGGGCTAGGTCACCACTGATTTGATAGCTGGCTCTTCTTTTCTTCCAGAGGTCATACTCCTAGAACCTACTTCTGGCCTTGAATAACTTCCTCTCTGTATCCATGTCTGTTTACAAAGTATGTCTCTCTTAATTCAGCCTTCAACTCTCTGGAACTGACTTTCCAATTGGTACATGAAGTATCCCTTTCTGGGCAAGTAGCTCTGCTCCTAGAAGCCATGTTTGATGGAGGAGGAAATTCCCCTCTCCAGCTGCCACCCTTTGGTATAGTTTCAGGATCAAGGCTACAATTGCTCTGATTCTAAACTGCCTCATGCTCTCTCCAGGGCTTAGCTACTTAAAACCCCTTAGAGGTATGGCCAATTTTCAGCACAGACAATGATGCTTCCCCTTCTGACTTAATCAGAGAGAGGTGTTCATATTTCACAAAAGGAGAATAGATTGTTAACACCATGTTAACACATTAAGTTATTATCTTTTGTAATTACATTAACTGAACTGGGGTTGGGGAAAACAAAAAACCCCTTTCACTTACAATTAAAACCTAAAAAAAAAAGCAAGTGGTTTCTTCTGGATATGTATGAAGGAATGGATTTTTTCTTTTGGTCAAAACCACTTATTAATTAATGTATATACAAAGCATAGGTGTATATAGTCTGGAGTGGGGGCCATGTGTTGGGCATGCTTATGGTGCAAAGTAATTGGATATTGAAACTGTCATATTAGCATTATACAAGGACAGCAGAAGGATGTCATCAAAGAAAATATGGGGTATTTAAAACACATTCTAATATGTTAAGTGACCTAATGAAAACAGAAGAATTATTGCTACATCAAAATTAGACTTGGGAAAAAAAGGCTAAATAGAAATATATTCCATATTGATTATTCTTCCCTCACTGCAAACATTAACCATATATACTTTACAATTTCTCTGTCTCTTTTTGTTTCTCTATGTAGATGTATATACAAACAAAATACTAATATGTATATATACATAAACAGTCCAATAAATGTGAATATATATATAAATAGATATAAGCATATATTATATTTATTCTGTTTAACTTAGTAATATAGTCTACACACACATATAAATTTCATAAAAGCAAGATGCAAGTACTCTCAGTTATATGACTTTTAGAAAGGTATAATTTAGATGATACAAACTAATAGATAATCTGTCTTAAGCTCTTCTCTAGTATAATAGCTTCTGAATATGGGAGTCTGAATGATTAAACTTCAATAGACACAAAGTTCTAGAAAGGCCATTTCTAGGAGGAACTTCCATGGTGGTAATTTTTTCCCTCCATCTCTATTAATATCTATTTCTTCCTTATTTTTCATCAATAGACAATGATGAGATTGCTGGTAGAGAAAATTTCATATTCTTAATAATTTACCTAGAATAAACAATATAGGCCACTAAATGGGTTTGAAAGGAAGACTCCTCCAGGAGAAGAACATTTGGGGTCAATAATACCAACTGACATGTACATAGTGCTTTGTATATATTTTCCTATTTGAACCTTGCAACAACCCTGTTAGGAAGGTAGTACAGATATTATTATTATCCTGGTCTAGTAGAAGGAGACAGATACCCTGAGGGACAAACAGGATGCAGTATGCCAAGCAAATCATACCTCTGCCACTAACTCAACCACCATTCTTCTTCAGACCCTAATGGAGACCCCAGACCCTAGGAATAGTAGTGTTCTGATCCACCCATACTATCAGTCTTCCTTCCTGCCTGGCCCCTGAAACCATTCATGGGAATGATCTCTGTGGAAAATGGATCCATAATCTTTGCTACCATCTATACCAACTACTGAACTAATTGCCATCACTGAAAAGGTAAGCCCAAGGTCCCTGGGTATCATATTCAATATAGAATTTCCTTTGTGGGTTCCTCTGCATTTTGAAGGATGGAAGATGTCTTATCATTACGGCAAATCAAAATATTGTACTTTCATGCAAAAAAGGAGCTCCAGCAGATGCCTGGATAATTGAATTCCCCCCTAACTATTATCCTACAGTTGGTGGCAGGCAAGCTAGCCCAGGTAAAGCTTCAAGGCACTTTGAAGGAAAGTGGGGAGAAACATATTCCAGACAAGTTGTACAACCATTATGACCTTGATTACCTCCTCTCCTTGCACCCCAATGGAAACAGCACAGGACCCTGAGCCTAAAAGCCTTGAGGGCAACAATATCACTGGGGATACCCTTCAACCATACACATATCGATTTTACATATACCTAGGTCTTTTTCTTGTTCTCTCACCTCTTTTAGCTTAAAGCCCTTCTGGATAGATTTACATGATACCAGACAAATGCATTCCAACCAGTCTTTATTAGGTATTAGGATGAATTTACATCTTATCTTAAAAAGTAGATAGGGATAGGGGTAACATGTTTAGATCTACTCTTTTGAAAAATTACTTTCTGTAGCTGTGTGCTGGATGCATTAACATGGAAGGAGATTTGAGGCAAGAAGACTAGTTAGAAGGCTATGATAATAGTTCAGTTGAAAGGTGATGAGGCTCTGAACTAAGGTGCTTGGTGTCTATGTGAGTGAAGAAAAGGGATAAGATGCAATATCTCTATGAAAGAGATGTTGTAGAGGTAGAACTTGGCTGACTTGAAAGATACTGGTTCCCTCAATAGTGGGAAGTAAATTTAGAAGAGGGATGGACTTAGGGAGAGGAAAGATAATGAGTTCTGTTTTAGACATGTTGAGTTAGAGACATTGGTTATGTGGGGCTGGAGCTTAAAGAGACACTGGAGCTGGATGTAAAAATTTGGGAATTACAAGCATAGAGATAATTGTACCAGTGGTAGCTAATGAGATATCCAAGTGAGATAATATATATAGAGAAAAAGAAAACACAGGATAGAGCCTTGGGGAACATCAATAGTGGTCAAGACATGGATGAAGATCCAGCAACAGAGAGTCAGTAAGGACAACTAAAAGAGAGAAGTATTATGAGAACCTGGAGAGGATATAATATCTAGGAAAAGAAGGTGATCAACAGTGTCAAATGCTGCAGAGAGGTCAAGAAAGTTAAGAATTGAGAAAAGACTATCAGATTTGTCAATTAAGAGATCATCAGTAACTCTGGAGAGAACAGTTTCAGTCGACTGATGATGAGATTCAAAGCCAGATTGCTGATGGTTTAGAAGAGAGTGAGAGGAAAGTGGAATCACTCTAATGCAGATGTTTTTTCTACAAGTTTAGCTGAGAAGAGGAGAGAAATAGAACAGTAGATAATGGAAATAGAAGGAACTAGTGAGGAGATTTAAAGGATGGGTGAGACATGGGAGAGTTTTAGGAGGCAAAAAAGGAACCAGTAGATATGGAGAGAGAGAAAAAATGATACTGATGATATTGATAATAATAACTAGCATTTATATAGCATTTTAAAGTTTGTCAAGTGCTTCACAAATATTATTTCACTTTATTTTTACAACAACTTTGAGAGGTTTTGTACTCTTATCCCCATTTTACAGATAAAGAAACTGAAACAGATGGAGGTCAGGTGATTTTTCCAAGTTCACACAGTTAAGCATCTGAGGCAGAATCTGAACTTGGTTTTCCCAAAAACCAAGTCCAGCATTCTAGCCACTCTACTACTTAGTGGCCTCTGATTTATGCAGATCAGAGTAATGCTGCAGATAACAGTTTTGTCCAAAATTAGCAGAGCAGTTGATAAATATCTCATACTCTTCTTGTGGAAAATATGGAGAGATGTGCCCTATATGATAATACACTTAGATTCAAAACCGATTGAATGGAAGGACTGAAAGTGTGATTGTTAATACTTAATGATCAACTTGGCAGGAGATCTCCAGTAGAGTACCTCAGGGGACCGTGGTTGGCCTTGTTCTGCTTAACATTTTTATCTATGACTTGGATGAAGGCAAATGGTTTTCATATAACATAATGGTTATTATAGCATGACTATCAATTTTTAGATGACATTAAGATGAAAGGGATAATGATTGTGCTGGATGATAGGATTCAAAATTATCTTGACAGGCAGATTAAAGCATTGGGCTAAATTTAATAAGATGAAATTCAATAGGCATAAATGTAAAGTCTTATATACATTTGGGTTCAAAATCATCTTCACAAGTAAAACATGGAAGATATATAGGTAGATAGCAGTTTATCTAAAAAAAATATTTGGACCTTTTTACTGGACTCCCAACTTAACATTAGTCAGCAATGTGACAAAGCAGCCAAAAAAGCTAGTATGATCTTGAGCTGCACTGAGAGGAACCATTTTCAGGAATAAAGAAGGGATAATTCCACCATATTTCACCTTGTTCAGACCAAATCTGGAGTTCAGTTCTGGGTGCCACAGTTTAAGAAGGGTATTGAAGAATATGCAGAAGAGGGCAGCCCATATGGTGAAGTGCCCTGAGTCCTTGTCATATGGAGATAAGTTGAAGTAATTGGTTTAGTCTGAAGAAGATTGAAGACTCAGGGAGGGGATGAAGAGCAGCTAGGATGGTGGCTTTGAAGGAGCATCAGGATGAAGAAGTTTTCAGCTTGTTCTGTTTGACTTAAGAGGCAAAAACCAGGAATAACGTGGAAACTGCAAAGAGGCAAATTTTGACTTGAGTTAAAAAAAAAATTCCTAACAATCAGAGCTAACCAGAAGTTAAATGGGCTGCCTTGGGAGACAAGAGTTTTCCCTACCAATGGAGATCTTCAGTCAGAGGTTGCATGACCACTTTTTGCATATGTAAGAGTGAGAAATTCCTTTTATTGTATGGATTGGATTAAATGTCTGCTGAGTTTCCTTCCACCTCTGAAATTCTGTGACTCTGATAGAACACGCAAATGTCAGAAATGGAGGATAGATGGAGCACAGATGGAAAATCATTTATTAGCTAATCCCTGCAACAATGGCATCATGTATGCAATGCAGTAACTATAACTACTATTTCACACAAGAAAACTGATGCACAAAGAAATTAAAAACATTAAATACATAAACTTCCCAAAGGGACTCACTGGCATAGCTGAAGCTACACTTTTAAGTTCTAAAGTGTTGGTTTGTTGCTTATTGTACCAGATTATGTGTGATCAGAATCAGGTACAAGTGGTTAAAATAAGTTCAGAAATGTAATAAAAGCATGATTTAAAATTGATTTGATGTGATACATACCTAAAACTTGGCTACGATTTCTCTGATATGACTTCTTAAGTTCTATTAATTCCATTCAGATCCCAATTTTCTTCTGCTGTATTTTTACTTTTTTTTGCCTCTTTCACTTTTCCTCCTAATAATTTTCCAAAACTAATTCCTTTTTAAAGTAAACTGACACATTCTGAACTCCTAACAAAATATTTGGGCTATATTTTACAGGTGAAAAATACTGCTTTTTAGAGTATCAATATATAGAAATGATCAAGTTTATGAAAACTTATTTTAAATTAGAAAATCAAATTAGTCTCACTCAAATTACTATTTCTTTAGTATGGGCTAGTAAATATATCTATAGAACTTCAAATGTGTAGAATTTTGCTAATAGGATATACCAGAAATGATGAAAGTTCTGTTATTTTTTAAATAGCAAATATTTCATTAAAAATAAAATTGTATTAAAAATGTAGTCTTATGAATGAAAATGGGGTATAAGATTGAAAATTGGTTATCTATAAACTGGGACCAATATTGTTTACTTAGTTGATTTCTGGAAACAACAGTGCACTAGGTTTAGAATCGGAGGATGTAGATACAAATTACAGCTCTGCTACTTTTTAGCTATAAGACCTTGGATAAGTCACTTCCCTTCTTGGGGCCTCGGCTCCTCTTCTGCCAAAAAAAAAAATGGGGGGGAGGTTGAACTAGGTTCTTCTAAAGTCCCTTTAGGTTCTAAATCCCATGACCACAAATTTCCTACCTCCATACCTTTGGTTTACCATTGCTATGCCTAGAATATATGTTCTTTTTCATATCCCCCAATCTACCTATTGAAATTCTACTGATCCACCTCCTGAAGTCCAACTTACATACTACTTTCTACATGAAGCTTCTTCAAATCTTCTAGTTCATAATGACCTTTTGCAAAGACCTTAGAGAGTGCTTCGTTTGCATTGCTATTATCATGTACTATTTTATGTAATAGAAATTTGTGGCATATTATCTTCCTAGTAAGCTATAAACTCCATAAAGGCAAGGATCTTATCTAAACTTTGTAATTTCCCCAGTGACAAGCACAGTGCTTTGCACACATAATATACTTAATAAATGTTTGCTAAATTTGAATGTTTGTGTCTACTAACAGGTGATGTGTATACCAAAAGGGCAAGTGTTTATGTTTTTTTTAAGAAGAAGTTGAGTTAATCATTTTTCTGATGTGTTGTCACTACTTAGAATATTATTCTTGATTAATATATCTATTTATAGAACTTGTTATATCTGATTAAGGGATTACATGCTATCTTGTTTTGGCATACATTTCCCCATTTTCTTTGTACTTCTTTGAATGAGAAATCAATAGGAATTAATCTGTATATTAATTCCTCATGCCCTTTTAACAGAAATGGTTGAAAATGTGTTTGAAGGAACAAAAAAAACCAAACAAGTTAGACTTTTTAAAATCAATTCCTGGTTATAGCATTCAGAAGCTGAAATATCCAGTTTGTAAATTTTCAGATCCTTTACTTGTCTTTCTCTATTTGGTGAAGTGGCTATGGTAGGAAGATTGGGCTCTTTTTTTTGGATCAATTTGGATCAATTGGGTAAAGTCTAGTGAGAAGTCAGAAGGTTACTGGAGTATTGAGAATTCATCTCTAGAGTGGTACTATAAGTAAGGGCTATAAACCAGGGATCTGGATTCTCATGGACAGGAATTCAGAAGCTGTCTGGAGAGTGTTCCCATGGCCAAGGATCTGGCCCACTGTGAACTACAGACCAGAGGATTGGATAGAATGCTGTATAGAATAATTAGGACAACTGACTCTGGATGGTCCAGGTTTCAGGAAAGGGGAGGAGAGAATTGGAAAATGAGTGTCTTCTGATTATTAACTTAAAGGCAAAAAATATACTATAGTCTTAGAGCCCAATATTTTATATATAATGTATATCAAATGGTAATTCATTTAATCAGTAAGCCCACAATAAAATGAAGATAGTTAAATACCTGCCATTAGCATCCATTGGTATTTACCAAAGGATAGGTTGAAGAAGTGTAATAAAATTGATTCATTCTGCTTTTTTTAGTATGAGCTGTGATAAAAGCTTTGGTTGGAGGCAGGCTGAAGCTATTACGAGGATGTAGGGAAGCTTTGAGATTATCTATGGATTTCAGTTGTCTGTCTTCTCTGTCTCAGCTCATCAAGGATAACTGAGATTATGATTATGAAGCTTTATGATTCTTACACTGAAATAGAAAGGATACAGAAGATTCCACCTCCACAATATCTCTCACATCCATCCCTTGTTCTGCTTTCACAGAGCCATCACCCTAATTCATGCACTCAACCTCTGGACTACTGTAATAGGCTTCTAATTGTCCTCCCTGCTTCCAGTCTCTCCCATTTCCAATATATTATACTCACAGCTACCAATATAATCTAACTAAATCACAATTCTGACCATGTTATCCTTTTCTCATAACCGTTAGCTGGCTTCATACTGCTTTTAGGATAAAATGCAGATTCCTCAATGTTTATGTAAACTCCTCTGCCAAGACAATACTGGAACACCTATACACCTCATCTGGCCCATTTCACATTGTTTTCATAGTCATATGCTCTTTGCTATAGGCAAAGTAGACTACTAGCCATTTTCCAAGCTTGTTATTCCATTCCCCCTCTCCCTTCTCTCCCTCCGTGCATTACCTTCCCTCCCTCTCCCCATCACCTAGAACGTGTTCCCTTCTTTTGGCTTATCTCCCTTTAAGGCTCAGTTCAGGTGCTACCTGCTATGTGAATCCTTCCTCGATCTTCCCGGGTAACTCCCACCTCAAATTACCTTATATTTATTTATTGGCATGCATACTGTGTCCCTCCAACAAAATGTTAAGCCAATTAAAGATGGGGACTGTTTAGTTTTTTTTTTCTTTATATTTCCAGAGCCTATCAAGGTTCCTTGATCATAGAAGGTAAATTACATGTTTGAGCCAAATTGAAGAATCTCTAATGAAAGCTTACAAAAATGAATATTTGTTTCTTTCATATTAATGACAATTTTTATGATAGTTAGCTATGATTCATTACTTAGTAACTAAATTAGCACTGAAAATAGTTAAAATGGGAGTCAGTAGGCCTTTTAAAATGATGGATAATACTACTAAATTAGCATTGCTCAATTGTTGATTCATCTTTTATATATAATATTTAAGTTCTCAAAATGAAGGGCATTTGAAAGCTTAACTGTTTCTATACTTATAAAAGCTCATTCAAATATTGTATGCATAGAAAACACATGCACAAAACATATATTTAATTTCAGCCACTGGGGCTACCAGAAATATTCTTTCTTTAAAATTTAGTTTTAGTAAATTTAGTCTTGTTATCACTGTGAAAATAGTACTCCATATATCATGTAAAACATTTATTTTGATTATACATAATCAGAGTGATAGAGTGAACAGCACTAAAAATAATTTAGTACTATAATTGAGAACACAAAGAAAAAAAAAACTACCAGGAAAAAGAGGTTTAACTAAGCTATTATACAATTGCAATTCACTGACCAGATCAGCTAACAGGAGAGACTGAGTCCCCTTTAGAGACAAGGACCTCCTTGTATAAATGTACTATAAAGTACTTGGTACACTGTAAGCAGTCTATTAACATTAAGCGCAGCATCCACGTGAAACATCATCATTCTTGACCCTGGGAGCTCCCTAGAGTACTGGGAAATGTTCACATAAGCAATCTGCAGATAAACACCTCCATGTCACAGAGCATCTCCATCTACTCCTCAAAACATAGAAATACAAGTCATTTTAAATGGATGTTCCATTTTCAGATAAACTCAGACATGGTAAAGACAGTTACTCATCTTCCCTAAATAATCCTCCCACATGCTCAGATATCCCATCACATTTGGCAATATTACCCTGTCACTAACCCCTGTGGGAAGGCAATTTCGGTGTTATCTTTGACTCATCACTGTCCTTCCTTTGAATATTCAGACTAGTGCCAAATTCTGCCCATCAAAAACATTGCTGAACATTTATTTGTGGTGTCATACTAAGTATCACACAGGACAATTTAGAAGGGGAGCAGCAAACTGTTGGGAAAGAAATCTGCTCCAGGGACAGAGCAATAGTTCTTATTTGCCTTTTCTTCTTTATTTCCACTGCTGGTTCTAATCATTTCAGACCTTATCCTTTCTGCTTAACTCCCTGAACTAATCCTTGGTGGATGATGATAGCTTCCTATTACACTACAAAACAAGACCCCAATCTTCACCTTTAACTTCAAAGTTCTGGACCAACATACCTCAGGTTATCTTACTTCCCATACCTCTTTTTTTCAAGACTACCTCTGGGGCTCTAATAAGCAAAGCCCATCATTCCCACCACCTTTTCACTCCCACCTCCAAGCCTTTCTCTGAACTAAACCATACCTCAGCCTTCTTGTAAGCCATCTATCCATCATTCAAACAGCACCAGAAATTTCATCTCTTTCCCGAAGTCTTTCTGGAATTAACCTCTGTTCATAGAATTTCTTTTTATTTTATTTTCTCTCTCTAACTTTTTCCCCGATGTTTTTTTAATTTTAAAAACATTTTAATAATATCTTTTGTTTTTACATCACCTCCCCCCCCCCAGATAGATCTCTCCATTTCCCTATTCAGAGAGCTATCCCCTATAACACAGAATAAAACAGAATAAAGGGGGGGGGGGTCGGCAAAACTAACCAAGGCATCTACTGAGTCTGACAGTACATGCAATGCTTCACATCTTACAGTCCTCCATTTCTATATAGAAGGGAGGGAGGTACGATTTCTCTTCTCTTCTTCCTTATCAAGCTTGGTCAGAAAATGGCATTTCTGTTCTTTCTTTGTTCATTGCCTCACTAAAGAATTTACTCTAGGCTTGAGTATCATGAAAACATAAAGAAAACTCTTTAGGATGCTGGTGTGTTTGTGTATATGTTGAGAGTGTGCGTGGGGAGGGGATGAGATGGCAATAGGACTAAAACCCACTTAATAAGGCAACTACGTAGAACTAAGCTTTTCTGTATACGGTGTTGGGTAGGGGTGGGAGATAGAGATTTAAGAATGATGCAGTACAGTCCCCTTATTTTACATTTAAAAAACCTAGCCTCTAGAGAGGAGAAATGACTTGCTCAAGGTCACCCAATTAATGAGGGACAGAGCCAGGGCTATATAACCCTGATAGTGATGTGTTCATTCAGTCATTCAGCAAACATTTATTTGTCATCTCTTACGTGCAAGTCACACGGAGAAGCATGGCTTAGTGGAATAGAAAACCGGCTTTTGAGTAAGGAAGACCTCGGATTCAAGTTCTGCTTGTGACACCTACTTGCCAGGTGACCACTGGCAAAACATTTAACCTTCCAGTGTCCCAGGCCACTCTGTAAATCTCTAAGTTACAGACAGTTGCCGATCTGCATCATTGGAAGGAGTTCCCCACACTGATGAAATCACAGGTCGGGACAAAAAAAAATGTGGAAGGCACTATGCTGAGCTATCTCAATGTGTTTAAGATGGTTTGTTTGCTCAACGTTTATTAGGTGTTTTCTGTATAAATTCAGCAGTGCTCTTCTATCTTGAGACTATCAGCACCTTGAGGGGATAACCCTCACCTATGAAAATGGCTTTGCGCATCGCCGGGCGGCGCCGCATCCGAGGAAGACTCTCTCCTAAAGGTAAGGATGTTTTTCTTGCGCAGCGAATCGCGCCCGGCTGGTTCGGTGCTCCGCACACATCCAGACTCTGCTCAATGGGATGCTAGCTAACTCCGGTCCTTTCTAGGTTACTGTTGCATTTCGGGGGTGGGGGGGTACTTGTGCTTACTACTGGGTCAAGGGCTTTCCCAATAGCCCTGATGTCCTATTGCTCTGCCGTCACCGGTCACCCTAATGTTCTTCCCGCCCGCGGCCGCAGACATGGTCCCGGGGCCACCGAAGCGATCCAGACCCCCTAAGACACAGTCTTTGCCTTTCCCATCCCGCCCCATCGCTACCTCTCGTCACCCTGCGTCGTGATTGGTGTAGCGGCCGGCTGGCGCTTCTCGGCATTCCGTTTCCTATTGGCCGCTGAGGCCGTCGGTTGGGTAAACTCTTCCCGCCTTCTTGGCCTAGCAGGTTGCCTTGACTCCTTAGTTTCTGCGACAAGCTCTCAGTGTTTGGCTGAGCCGTGTTGCTGGGGCCAGGAGACCTTTCACCCCTGCTTCCCCTACCCGCACACCGCCGCCCCCTCCCGCCCCTTCACACACACACGCACACACGCACACACGCACACTCCCTCCTTCCCTCCCTCCCTCCCTCCCTCGGCTGAGGCAGCGGTGGCTGGGAGGCGGCGGCGGCGGCGCTGCTGAGAGGCGCGGACCCCAGCGCGAAGTGTGTGGGAGTCTACGAACTCACCCCCTCTCCGCCCCCCCTCCCTTGCCGTCCCCCTCCCTTCCTCCCTCCCCGCCAGCGGCCCCCCCCTCCCCCCCAAGCGGGAGAGAAATAATGAGAGAGTCGGAGCGGCAGCGGCGGCAGCAGCAGCAGCGGCAGCGGCGGCAGCAGCAGCGCCGAGCAGCCCAGGCTCCAGCAGAACCGCTCCGGTGGCAGCAGCAGCAGCGGCAGCAGCAGCAGCGGGAGCTAGGAGCCCAGCGCTAGAGAGTGCCCAGAGAGAGGGGGCACCGAGGCAGCGCCAATCCGCTCCATCTCTAACCCTCCTTCTCCTCCGCCCGCCCGCCGGCTCACTTGCTCTCCACCAGCCTCATCTCTCTCCCGCACTCTTCCCACCATCCACCGCCTCCTTTCTTCCCCTCCTCCCTCTCATTCACTCTTTCACTCACTCGCTCCCCTCCTCTTCCCTCCACCCCCCTACCATCCCCATCTCTCTCCCACTCACTCTTCCCCCTCCACCTCTCTCTCCTCCTCCTGTCTCCATTCACTCTCCCCTCTCTCAGCCTCTCTCCTTCCTTCTCCCTTTTCTTCTTCTCTCTTCTTTTCCATCCTCTCTTGATCTCTCCCATCCCACC
Source organism: Vombatus ursinus (assembly GCF_900497805.2). NCBI lineage: Eukaryota > Metazoa > Chordata > Mammalia > Diprotodontia > Vombatidae > Vombatus > Vombatus ursinus. The sequence continues at coordinate 6,865,413 of NW_020954572.1, read as the reverse complement.
TCTCCCCCTTCCCCTCCCTCCCTTCCTTCCATTCCCGGGACTGACTCCCTTCTCCTGACTCTGCACTGCAGCTGAGCCCTCCCCTCCCCAGTGAGATTCGACCCGCGTTTCTTTTTTTTCCGAAAGAAATTTCAGTCGAGACGATTGAAGGGAAAGGGGAGGGGAGAGGAAGGAAGGAAGGAAGAAGAAGAAGAAAAAGAAGAAAAGAAAAATCCTGGTCTTAAAAAAACAAACAAACCAAACAAAAACTCAGTAATTAAAAAAAAAACCTAACACCCTCCCCTCTTCCTCCTCTTGCCCCCCCTTCCCTGAACGCGGGAAAAAAAAAAAAAGAAAAGAAAAGAAAAGATCAGACAAGCCAGGACAAAAGGGAGAACATTCTCCCCTGAGCAGCAGCGGCAACAGCAAACATGATGGCGGCAGCTCCCATCCAGCAGAATGGGACCCACACTGGGGTTCCCATAGACCTCGACCCGCCGGACTCCCGGAAAAGACCGCTGGAAGCCCCCCCTGAAGCCGGCAGCACCAAGAGGACCAATACGGGTGGTGGGTATCAGCTTCCACCTCCTTCCTTTCCCCATCCCCCCTCCCCCCCCGCTTGCCCGCCCCTTCCCTCCTTCCTCCCTCCCTCCCTCCCTCTTCCCTCCCTCCCTCCTCCCTCCCTCCCTCTCTCTCCCTCTCTCTCTCTCCAGGCTTGGACACCACCAGCCTCTCTTACCTGGTATCTCTTCCCCACTTGTCTCCCCCGCTTCGCCCCGGAGCCCCCCCTCCTCTCCTCTCCCCTCTCCTCCTCCCCTTCCCCAACATTTCCATTTCTATGTTTATCATTCATCAAAATGGCGACCGTTTTCCGAATAGACCCATCTTTCTGTTTAATCTGTAGAGAGGGTAACCCTTTAAATGTCCTATACTTAGGTAAGGGGAGGGGAACAGGGGCGGGGGAGGTGGGAGTGGGGTCTGCGAAGGGAGGGATGACATGAACCCTCTGCCAGGGGATCGCGGGATCCAAGATGCGCGCTTGCATGCATCTTTTTTTTTTTTTTAAACAGTTGGCTCAAATAAATTAATGGCACTTGTGTAAGGGGTTTGTAAAGGTTTGGGGGTAGAGGAGACTTAATTTTTTTTTTTTTCTAATACCTCTCTCCATTCTTTTTCTTTGGGCCACAAGTTGAATGAAAAAGAAAAAAAAAAGATCGCTGCATGCTGCTGCCTGCACTTATCTTGTCAGTGTAAATATCTCATTGATTTGTCTTGGGGGTGTGTATGGGATGGGGGCGGGAGGAGGGTGTCTGGTGCGGTGACTTGTTAGTTAACATCCTGCGTTTCCTGAAAGATGAGTTATAGCGGGACCAGGATCTCCTCTTCATTTGCACTGGAGTCATCCTAACAATGCACCGAGTCAGAGGTGAATTTATCTCCAGCATTTACAATAGCAAAGGATGGGGTTGTTTTTAATGGTACACCTGCGATATTTGGTATATTCAAATTGACTTGGCTGAACCATATTTTGAACAATATCAGATTTGCCAGAAATTAAAGTTTCCTAACTTGGAGTCATTTTATGAATCACCTAATTTTTCTCCCCCTTCTCCCTCCCTTCCCTTCATATCTCACCAATTTTTATAGTAACTTTGCTGGAGTAGGAACATTCGGTGTTCTGTCACTTTTAAGTACTTTAAATAAGTGACTCTTAAGCTTTTGATCATTTGGAAGAATTCTTAAAGTCTTTTAATTAATGAGCTTTAAAGAGATCATAGTAGAATGAGAAGTACTAAAGGAATACATTAGGATTACTTAGATTTGCCATCTATATACCATATTGAATGATTACTTGGCTCTTAAGGTTGGAATAAAATCCCTGCAGTTTGTGTGGATTGTTTGGTAGTATGATAGTTGTTTTGCACACTTTAAAGTAGGGTGCTGGCAGTAGCAACTAATTTTATGTGTTTGTTAATGATAAATTGCTCATCATTACTTACAGTACATTTATTATTTTGTATCATTTTTCTATATAGTCTATAATCATGTAAATTCCCTGGAATTTTGTTATATTGGTCATTTTATTTTGCCATGGTAACCACAGATAGAATTGGAACAATTCCATGTTTGGAATAACAACTGGAATTTAGTCATCTGTTTCTACACCACTGCAAAATGATGAAATATGTTTAGATTTTGTTTGCTCACATTCAAACCTAGGAATCCCGTACAATGAGAAATATGTTTTGTACACAAAAACTTCTTTGATATATAACGAGTTGATTTGGTTTTTTATCATATTTATATAAATGTATGCCTATTGTTTTAACTGCTTCTCTTTGGGGAAGACAATAGAAAGTTTTGGAAATCACATTAACCTGGTTACATGTCTTTCCATTTTCCAGAAGACGGCCAGTATTTTCTAAAGGTACTCATACCTAGTTATGCTGCTGGATCTATAATTGGGAAGGGAGGACAGACAATTGTTCAGTTGCAAAAAGAAACTGGAGCCACCATCAAGCTGTCTAAGTCCAAAGATTTTTATCCAGGTAGGTGCAATGATGATGAGCACATTATTTGAATTCCCAAGGAGATACAGACTAGATCTACCTGTGTGATGTTCTGCATAGAGGACTTCCCATAAATACTATGGGAAACACAAAAACAAATGAGAAATCAAACATTGTTTATTGTGTTTTGTTTCTAGAATTGATTCGATAATGGCTGCTGTTAAAGTGAGAGAAAGTGATTTAGGCTGAGATCATAGCACTATTCTTTTGGGTGTTTTTTTTAAAAGACTTTATTCTTAAGGGGGGGGGATCTAGAATCTAAAGATAGAAATCCTGACAGCTGGCATTAGTAAAGAGGGTACTTCTGAAGTTTTCAGACATCATTGTGATGACAATTAGAGTGAATTCATAAAGGGGAGGGCACTTTTTAAAGAATGGGCCATTTACTTCTAAATCCATTATGTACCTTCTATTTGCTTCATTGCTTTGTTTGCTGGCCCTAGAATGAAGCAAGGAGGACAAGTGTTGCCCCTCAAAGATGTTTCTTTTATGATGTGTATTTATCACAGTTGTGAAAGGAAAATATACTATAGTGTTATATAAGAAGTACATCTTCAAAATGTATGTTACATACCTACTCTATTTCCATAAAATATTAGTAAACATTCTGGTGTGGTAACTATAGTCACCTAGTAGTAGAATGTGGCAATTTCTTGGATATAATATTTTTGCTTTTCCGAGGTTTTTTTTGGGGGGGAGAATCATATTTTGTATATTCCAAAGTATTAATAATTTGTTTGTTGTTTTGGTTATTCAACAAATGGGATTTAATTATTGTAAAATAATTCTTCTAGGTAACACATTCTTGGCTAATTATTTTATTTAGAAATAGCCAACTGGTTGTGGCATCTTTTTCACTCTAGAGGTTGATAATTTGGTGTTGAGGTGACCAATATTACTGATTTTTTTTTCTGTAGGAAGGCAAAGCTGTTTTGCTTTCGGGGATCTAGATTCAGTAAGATGACTGAATTCTATATAACAGCAAAGACAGCTGGCATGAGTGTAAGCAGAACGTTTGGAGTATTTCATTTTCATAGCCAATTCTCTTGGTAGACAGAAGTGGATCATTATTCTGGATAAGAAGGTTCAGTCTTGTTAAAATTGCCATTTACTTATGTAAATTGTTCGTTGTATTTTGGGTTAACACATGAAATTTATGAAACAAAAATGTACTGTAATAGAGCTGAAGTTACTGTAAAGTTTAGGGCTTAGTAGCATGTAGTTTTGTAGATGCCTTTCCTTGTCTCTGAAACTTTTCTTTATGCATTAGGAAAGTTTGCTAACATATTCATACTCATACATTTTGAAAGGTATATTATGGTGAAAGAATCAATGTGGAATTTTGAAAACTCTTAGTAGAAATAAAAACTCTCAAAAGAGCTTGATTGCAGAATTAATAACGTAATAGTTCTGGGAAAAGAGCTGCAATGGTAAATTAAATTCACTGTCAATAGATGAAAATGAAATAGCTTCCTTGCATTATACATGAGGTGGTATCAGATGTGCAGGGATGTTACAGAAAATTGGTGTTTATGAAGGATATTCCAAATAGTAAATTAAATGCCTTTTCATTTGAATATAGTTTATTTACAGTGGGTTGGAAAGGGTGCACCAAGGATTAGGTCTTTTGTTTAGTATTCTACATGGCATCATGTGCCTTTTTTTTTCCTGATTAAGCTGGAATTGCTTTTTTTTTTTTTTTGTAGTTGTAAGGCAGCTTGTTCAGATAGAGCAAGAATATCCTTTAAAAAATTAAGCTAGAATGAGGTGAACTAAAATTCCTATTATGCCGTAGTGATGTAAACAGATCCGAAGTGAGTAAAATGTCAGGATAAAAGAAAGCTTGTACTTTGCCTGTAACAGGTGGAATACCATCTCTAAGTGATGTGCCATTGAATCAATTTAAGTATAAAGCCTTGTAGCTTATGACGATCTGTGCATTTTGTGCTCAAGCGTAATTTTAATTAGATTCTTACAATTGTGACATGGATAGACTCAACAAATATATCTATGTTGTGACAGACTTTTGATTGTCTTTTTGTATGCCTTTGTCCACAAGCCTGTGAAATTTTCAGAAGTCCTGGTATTCACCCAAGTTAACAACTTCTGTGTTTCACCCAATCCTTCTTACTAAGGTAGTGTTAGTGATATGAATCTTGCTCATTTTTCAGGCTAGCTAAAATATAAAGCTGTGATTAATTTCACAGAGGTTTAAGGAATTCCTTTTAGGATTCTGCAATAATTTGGGGGTCCATTTTGTGCTTTCTGTGTATATATGTATATATGCATTTATATTTACATATATCTACTCACTATTAATTTCTTGTTAGCATTCATGTGTCTGATGTTTATTGAATCAAGATTTATTACTGAGTCTGACATTAACAGTTTGGAAAAGTTTAATATTTTGGGAAAAGATGTCATTTATTATGTAATCTAATAATAGCATATTTCTTATAGTAAAAACAGAAACAAAGTATACCTCTAAATATATCTTCCTGTGTCTATTTTCTGTTTCAGTAAAAGGCTGATTTTCACTTTAGGGTGTAATGTACTCTTGCCAGGCGTAGTTAGAATTTTTTCTACAGAAAAACTAATATATTTATGAAAAACTTACATCCTATGGAGGTAAATATGAGAAGCTAAAAGACAATATAATATAATTTTTATAAATAATTTCCCACTCCAGAATAATAAAAAGCAAGTTAAAAAAAAAAGTGTCTTGTGTTTTTGTTTTCCTTTATTTCCTAAGCACTTTCTTGGAAAATTTCTAAAACACATTATCTTTCTGAACATCCTTTCACTGAAAGTATGAAATGGAAAATCGAAGAAAAAACACTTTTTCCAAACTGATATAAATTTAACATACTAAATCAGATATTACATTGTAAATTGTATTTTAAAATTTCAGATAAAAACAAAATGTACTGTATATCAAGTAAAATTATGTGAAATTGTATGGAATTGTGAATATGTATGTTTTCAAATGTGGCACTTGGGAAAAGGTACTACAAGTGGATGTTGTTTTTTGCTTTACTACGAGCTACACTACATACTTTTTATTCATTTTTTTTCTAAGCTGGAATGAAACACTTGTTTTTGAGGGATTATTTGAGTTTTTTTTTTTTAAACTAAAAGCACTGCAAATAGATTTCTTCATGTGTTCTGTATACAGTTATGTCAAAGTAGTTATAGTAAAAGCCAACTTGTTTTTTGCAACTCACTGAATTTTAGATGAACAATTACCTTCAATTATGTAATATGTCATGATTTGGTAATTGAGCTTTATGTAATCTAGAAGAGTTATGCCTAAATATTTTTACGAATTCACTGCAATCCCTACCTCTTCTATCAGCATTTAGATGGACATCAGGAAACCTTACTGGATAATCTATCTGTGAAACATTATGTAGGAAGTATGTTACGTAGATTTTAGAGGCTTTATTTACATGTGTATTATTATTTTTGCTTAATTTTTGTTTTTACGTGATACTTCAGACATGTTTCCTACAAATAGGAAGAATATTCTTGATATCCTATATACCAATCTGTGAAGGTATTGGATAACAATTATATTGGTTTGTATAACAATTTGATCTGAACCTATTCTTTATGGTTTGGACGTTGAATTGGGTATTGAATAAACATTTTTCTCAAGTAATAGTCACAAATCATATTTTCATTTTATTTCTCTCAGCCTTATAACTTTATTATATCATTGACTAAGTTGATTTATGACTCATCATGACAAAGGTGATAGATGTTTTAGTTGATTACAGAGTAAAAGCAAGAATTAGTGAATATTTATTTTTGGTGAGTTTAGCATCACACTCCTAACCTTCATAATGCTTTTTTTGGAGAGAGGGGAAGTAGGGGAAGGTGATTAGAGAAACCTTAGTGGCCATGTTTTGGTTTTGATGATTACATGTTAGAAATAATGCTGTTTTTAGAGATCAAAAGGATAATGTGGCTGTGACAAGATCAGTTCCTGCAGTTTTATAGTTGCTGAAAGATCCTGACATTGTTAAATTTAAAATAAAACACAAATCCAATAGTGCAATTTCGGTATTTTTTATCATTAACTTCCCAAAGTGTGTTGCAAATACTTTCTCCTTTTGTTGGAAAGGCAAACCAACTTAAAAGCATTGTGGATTATATTTTCTCATAAAAAAAATTTAGGTAACTAGAATCGCACTAGATGTAAAAATTAAAAAGCCAGGGAAAAACTCTAAAGCCAAACACTGCTGCTTATAGAGAATATTCTCAGTAGGATAGCTGTCAGTTACATTGTGATTTAGTTGATTGGGGGTGGGAGGAAGGGAAGTGGAGAAGCAATGATTAACTGCCTTTTTTTTTCATTCAAAGAAAATTTAATTATATTAGAATTACTCTTTGAAAATAGCTTTGTTTTACTTATTTTTGTTCTTCATTTAGTGCTTAATCTTATTTTGTTACTTTAAGATTTTGAACTATATCATATGATAAATGACTTCACCAATTGCTACATTGTAAGTCATTGCTATATCTAGAAAACAGCATCTATCAACAATTGTTCTAAGGATAATAATAAGAATTCTTCAATTATTTTCTTAACACATGTTGACTGATAATGTAGTATGAACATCTCAATAGAAGATAAAATTGAAATAAAATAAAATCATAAGTTTATGTTTGCTTTCCTTTTGATTCTTATTGGCATGTTATGATTACTAAATTGAGAATATATTGCAATTAAAAAGTCAATGTAATGTATGCAGTGTTATTAATTCATGATAACAACATTTCAGATACTTATATTTTGTTGCAAATTATTGTTTTCAGTGTTTTTTTTTAATCGCTATTTGAAGCCTTGTGGAATTATGAACATTTTAATTTGTAAATGTTAATGAGCCTGTTACAAGGAAACATGCTACACAACACTGTCATGCATTTTAAAGAGAATTTAAAGAAGGATTAGTGAAAATTAATATGAAAATACTCTAGGTATGCTACATGAAATAAGTTGGAGAAAAAGAGCTAAGCTTTGGGAAATCTGTTAGTGGCTATGTGTTATCATTAAAAATACAACAGAAAATAAAACTGTCTACAGACAGATTCGTTCCATTGCAGGCTTAAAGAAAGGGACATTTAAAACATTACATAATGTAACTCACTAATGAAAGTTCAGTCCCTTGTCAAAAAAATAAAAAGATATCTTCATAAAGGATACAAAAGTATTTCTTCTCCATAAACACTGATGCACTCTTAGGCTTTCTTTTTTTTTTTTTTTTTTCAGTCTAGTGTAGTAATGCTGGTAAAAGAACAACTTTTATGAGTTAGTGCAGCTTTTAGAAATAGCACTGGGGGATGGGGTGGGAGGTTTGTGCCTGATTGCCATCTCATTTCCATCTTTGGATACAGCTCTAGCATAAAGTTAAACAACATCTGCAGAGATCTGACTGACAAACATCTCTCTGGGACTCATCATTGCAGCCTGCAGCAGGTGCACTCAGCTATGCAGCCCTTCTCAAAAAGAGGTTAGTTTGTTCTAACATTTATCAGTAGACCAGTGGGAACAAGTGACTTTGTAGAAGAGGGGTGGTTGTCACTCGTCCAGTGCTGAAATACTACAGGTAATTGGGCTGGACTGGTGAGAACTGTGGCAGCGTGCTTCTCACGTTGCATTGCAGCTGCTCTGAAGCTTAATTAATCTGACCCTCAGAGGCCGCAGCGTCAGAGTATCAAACTCTACACACCAGGAATGGAGAGGACACCTTTTCCAATTCTTTTTGATGCTGATGTTAGTAAAGTTTCTCTCTCTTGCTCTCGTTCTTTAAATATATTGAATAGACATGTCCAGATATTTGTCTCTAAATGGGGCAATTTATTTTAAAATCTACATCCTAAAGAGAAGAATTTGTAAAAAAAGAAAAATGTAAAAAGTAGAGTCTCATAGGGGGGAGATAAATATGTAGTGATAGAAACCATTGAACTAAAAATTTGATTAAAGGCAGGTAGAAATTATTTGGTAGGGAAAATAATCTAAGAACAATAAATTAATCTTAGTAAGTGAACTGTCCATCTTAAAATGATCCTTTTGTTGCTATTACTAAAACACTGTAGTGCTTTTTGATTATCATGATTTATCATGGCACTAAAATTTGCCAGGTATTTTGTGTTCTGCACATGTAACAATAGAGGTACATGAAAGGTGATAGGGAAGTACTTTTAAATTTCATCTTTGAACACAGTTTTGTTTAACTAGTAAAACCAAAATTAAAAAGTTTAGGAAACAATTATTCTCTCAGAGATTAGTTTGGCCTTATTTTTTTTTTTTCTTTCGTCCTTGAATCTATTCAAAGTTCTTTACACCTTAACCTTTTGTTTCATTGAACCATATTTGTATGGCTACACTGATTATCATTAGGGATGTTTCAATTATGATTCCACATCTGGATATCTAGGTCTCACGTCAATGTACCTTAGTTTCCTTTTAAATTCATAAGGTAAATATTAATTTCATACTAGAATTGAGAAGATGGTCATCTTATTTTTAGATGATTAGGTTTTGCTTTAGATGAATAGGGTGTTTAATAAACACTTGGTTCTTTTAAATTCTGTTAACATTGTTAATTTGCTACTGTATCATCAGTTATTGAAGTGCAATTCAAAATTGGCTTCTAAATTTGTAGATTTTTTTTAGAATGACTGATAGCATAATTTTTTTCTGAAGTTTTTATTAGTATTACCAGACATCTTAGGGAAATTTAATTTGGAAGGAAGTATTTTAATTAGTTTCGTAAAGTGGTGTACTTTGTCTCTTGTAATGAAGAAAGGGACAACATGAAAGTAAGCTTTTCTGCTCAAGAAGTACAGTGAAAATTAGTGTTCCATCTTTTAACTCTTCCAAATATTTATTATATTCTCCAATTTAATTTTAATGATACTTTTTTGCTAATTCTACCTAATGTTGAAATTAACGTCTTACCCTTCTCTATGGATTTCTTCTGACTTAGGGATCTAGTAATCATCTAAAATTGGCACTCAGAAATTTCACATACATAGTTTCCTGTGACCTTTACTTATTAGTATTTCATGAATACAATGAACAAGCTTATTAAAAGACAAAAAGGCCACCTAAAATAAATACTTTGGTGACACAGACCTTGAGAGATTTTTAATATTTAGCGTTTTTAAACAACTGTTTGGATACCCTTTCCTGTGATAGATTCTGGTTATGAGAACACATGAAATCTGCACTCCATCATTGATCTTTTGCTGCTTCCTGCAGGGCCTGTCATGGCATCGTTGACAGGATCAGATGAAAATTGAAATCAATATCTTGAGTTTTTTAAGAACAAAAATGACGCAGGTAAGATTATTTGGTATGAAAAATTCTTGATCACTTAAATTTGTTCTTACCAGTTTCATTATTGGTAAGTTAAGATTTTAGTGGTTTTCTTTCCTGTTCCATGACACACTGGTCCCTTTTGTTGGTGTGTGGTGTATTAGTAATCTCCAACATTTTTGTTTTTTTGAACTCGATTTTTAAATAATAGAGTATCATTATATACTTCTTTAAGATATCAAATATCTTAAAGGCTTTAGGGATAACCACCTTTTTGATTTCAGTAGTTTTCATTGAAGAGTATCAAGTTGATTATACATTCAAGTGCTATTATGCCATAATGCTTACTACAGAATGATAAATTACTACAGAATGAAAAGCTATACTCATTAATACAATAATCCTGAATTAGCTTTCAAGTTTTTAAATTTATTCATACATATTTTTATTCTGATCCTCTACCAAATGGAAGTCCTTTTTCATCTGGCTATGTGATTTCATTAATACTGTATTCCCAAAACATGAATAAAAGTGATCTATATTCTCTAAAATTTTAATGATATAGAGCTATAGGACATAAATTGAGCAGAAATTAGACTTTATAACCACTTTTTTAATGAGCTAGTTCTTTTTTTTTTTTACAACTGTAAAGGAACTGACATGTTTGGTTTGTCTAAACGGTTGATACCACTAAATTATGGAAATAAAGTCGATCTTAAAATTAATGGACATTTTACATACCTGTATCTAATAAATGTTAGTAACACATATTTTAGATATTGTTTGAAAGTGCAATGTCATAATATCCCTATGCCTATTCCTCAATGCAGCAGTAAGGCAAATCACACAATCTCAACTCTGGTAGGTTTTGGAGGAAGTTCAAGTTGATATATCCTTCTGAATTTAGATTTGTCACCAGACAGTAATTTCTTCCAGATATTTTCAGAGGTCGTTTGTTGCTTTTGTTTCTTCAAAAGTTGAATCTATTGTTATAATCAACTTTATTATTTAAGTTGGCTAGTTATAAATTTTTGGATTGATATTTCTTTAATGCCATCAACTGATTATATAAGTTGAGGTGAAACTAATCAGTGGCTCATTTAAGGACGGTTGATGCTAATGACTTACATAGATATTAATTGAATTGTTGGGTTAATTTAGAATGGTTAGCTGTTATTTAAATCAATTTGATTAGTATAGGGCATTTACATTTTTAATATCCTTGTCCTTGGTCTTGTTTGATTTTGTGGGGTTTTTTTCAGTTTTATTTTTGGCATTTATCTGAACCTGGGTTTCCTGTTTTGTTCAGTGCATGTTGTGTCAATTTATCAAGAATATTGAATATCAAACTACTTTCATATTTGATTGGGTACTGCTATAACAACTATAAGCTATATATTCCATAATCTAATTAAGATGTGTAGTACTTGTTTTTATCTTTCTCTCATCTCTGGCGATTTGCAATTTCCTTGTGTCCCTGCCTCAGGTTAATTGCATGTCTTCTGCTGTACATCCAGGTTTTTGCCAAAGTATGTAGCTTTTAATTTTTATCTCTGAAGTGCAACTCTTTCCCACTGCAATTCAAATTGCTCCCCTCCCCAAAGTCAACTTCAAAAAAAAAAAAAAGATTACATCTTAGCTTCCTTTGTATGTGTGTTCCACATCAAATTCACAATCCTTTTTTTCCCTTATTATGGGCCCTGAGGCTCTTGCTGTATTTTTTCCAATGGCTCTTTTGACTTTTCCAATGTTTTTTGTTTCCCCTTATTCTCATTTTTAGCCTTTGCTATTTTCATATTAGTTTTCATTTCTCAAATAGCTTCATTTTAAGCCTTTTGAAACTTTACATGTTTGGGAGTAGTTACTCCCTGATTTTACTGGCATGAACATTATTTCTAGATTCCGGGATTTTTATGAGACCTGATACATTTTAGAAAATAGATTAAAAATTAAAACTTCACTTGAAGTATGAAGGCTTTTAATTAAATTCTCCTAGCTCCATATATGATTCAGTACATACATAACAAATAATTTTGTAAGAATTCTGTGGTTTTAATTTTCTTGTGTGCTACTTGGTACACAATAAAGAATATAGAATTATAGATCCTAAATTTAGAACTAGAAAGATCCTTTTATGGTCATCAAATCAAACCTGCATATATGACAGAGGAGGAAACCAAGGTCTAGAGAAGGAAGATGACTTTTTCTGTATTACTGATTCTCACACAATGCTTACCTAAAATAAATGATTATTTATACGTGAGCTAATATGGCTAGCTGGAGTCAGGGATATTATATTTATATAGTGTGTTAAATATTTAGTTTATCTCAACAATAGTTTTCAATCTTTGATTCTGAAGATATACTTTAGAAGTCAGACATCAGAGTTCTATATATATACATATATATATATATATATATATGTAATAAGTTCTTTGAACTTATCCATTATTGCTTCACAAGTATAGTCCTCTGGACTATAAATTGCTTTCTCTGTGAGACCATTTGGTAATCATGACTTAGAATACAGTCCTTTATTAAAGGAATGGTTAATTTTTTTAAACAGTGTAAATGTTGCTGAAAAGTTGGATACAAGTTTAATTTTCATAAATTGAGTCACATTCTCATTAAATTCTATAAGTTCAGAGATGTTTTATATATATTTAATTGGCAATGCCTTAGTGTGTTAAATTTTTCTGCCATATTACCTTGAAGCAGTTGTGAAGTACATGTGAAATACACATGAGGAAACTGAGGTCCAGGCAAGGTCTTCTGCAAGTAACATTTAGGAAAAATCATTAAGATAACCAGATTGTAAATTTCAATATGTTGATATAAGTCATTCTGTAGTAGGATTATAGAACTATAAAACATTAGAGCTCTAGTTACTTTCTTCCCCTTTCCTCTGCTTTTTTTTAATGATACTAAGATTAAATCCCCCTTGAACTAATTCTCTTCATGTATAATGCTTTTTTTGTTTACTAAGACAAAGGCAAAGAAGATATTTCAAAAATAACTGTTTTATCACTTGGCTTGAAATATTGAAGGACAAAAGGCAGGGTGCTAGTTAGGTAGTAACTTGTAGCGAAAAATAGACCTGATTATATTGCCTAGCAGAAATATGATCTGGTTCCTTGCTCCCTTCTTATGTTTGTGATGATTTGAAAATGGAAATGTGCCGTGGGTGATTTGATTTCTATTAATCTGATACATTTTTCCATTTTTTTCATGGATTTACTTTGCTTTCATCACTTCCCCACCTTATTTGTCATTTTTGTATATAGAAGAAATTAGATATTAGAATAAAAAAAGAAAATTTAGAATTGACATATCAAAATGGATTTTCCAAGTATTCTTTAATGAATACTTTGTTTTTGCCATTTTCGTGATTGTATTTGTGATACTTTTAATAAATATTGTGTATGTGATCAGGGGTTTATGATCCTATATTTGGGAAGAATAGTTATTAAAAGACATACAGATAATATCAAGAATATACAATTAAAATCAGATGCCTTATCTAGAACAATTATTAATTGTTTTTAAAAGCTTTAATCACTTTAATATCTGATTATTTTGTTGAAAATGACCCTTTTTAGACTAATTAGCATTGTTAATCTTTTTTTTCCTGTGATAGAAGCTTAAAGACTATTTAATACCTCACATAATTATAAAATATGATACCAAATTCTTTAAAAACTTTTTTTTTACAGCTTCCTTACTTGATTTGGTGTTACTGATCTGAAGATGGAACTGAGTAGTATGCTTATATCAGTGTTGAAATAGAGCTATAGTACATTCATCTTTTACTTCCTAAGAAAGCAAAATGTAATTTAAACAATTAATTCAGGTGAAACATGGACTGAGTTAAAGTCACCATATTTTTGACCAACTGTTTTGAGCTGGGGAGAAGGAAAGGTCAATGGATGAGATTAATAAGCAAGTGAGAAAGGTGTGGCGTAGGGATGGGGGACTATGGAAAATAATTAATTCTGTGGTGACAGGAAGAAGTTATTTAGGACCATGAGGCCTTTTCCTAGGTCAGCTCCAAGGTATAGATAATGCTTTGAACATTGTAAATTAATTGCCCAACTAAAATTATCACCTAAATTTAGATTAGGGCAGCTAGATAGCACAGTGGATAGAGTGCCAGGCCTGGAGTCAGGAAGACTCATCTTCCTGAGTTCAAATCTGTCCCCAGACATTTACTAGCTGTGTGACCCTGGGCAAGTCACTTAATTGTTTGCCTCAGTTTCTTCATCTTTAAAATAAGTTGGAGAAGGGAATTACAAACCACTCCAGTATCTTTGCCAAGAAAACCTTAAATAGTGTCATGAAAAGTCGGAAATGACTGAAATGACTGAACAACAACAAGAAAAGGTTAAATTTGGCTCTTCTTGAAATAAGCAAAAGCCATTCACCCTTTGTGTACAAGTAGGGAAACCCATCCAGAAAATTTCCTGAAACATATTTATAAGATTGTCAGAAGCAAGGTGTCTGATCACTTTCAAACTAAATGGACAAAACTGAAAGTATGGTCGCTAATGTGTTGGTGTTGGTGATATTTTGTATATTTTTTGGTAACCTATTTACCGTCCTTAGTGTATTCTTTTAAAAGTGGGCATAAATGCCACATACCAACATCATGTACACTACATGCTTATGCATATTCAGTTTTATAGATCTGTTGATTTTTGCATGTTTTTCCCCAAAATCCTTTTCTGAAGGAACAGATTCTATTAGTACTATGAGAATTAATATGTAAAGTAATAATAGCTCACATTTATTAGGTACTTTGAAATTTTTATATCACTTTCCTCACAACAACTATCCCCAATTTACAGATGAAGAAACAATGGCTTAAAAGATTATGTTATAGTTGGTCAGGGTTACAAAGCTACTAAGTAGAAGCCACATCGCAACGGATAGAGTGTTGGACTTGGAGTAAGGAAAACTTAAGGTCTAATCCTGCCTCAGATACTAGTTGTGTGACCCTGGGCAAGTTGCTTAATCTCTGTGCCTCAGTTTTCCCATCTGTAAAATAGAATACTAATAGCACCTACCACACAGAGTTGTTTTGAGGAACAAATGAGTTAACATACATACTTTGCTATACTTAAAGCAAGCACTGTACAAATACTAGTTGTTGTTTTTAGTTATTATTTCCATGTCTCATCTGTTCAGCAAGTTGTGAAAGATACAGGCTAATTAAATCTAAGATTCAAAAATAGAGTGTTGGTATGTTACTGTGCTTAGTTTAATATAGCGGTCAGTTTCCTTAATTAAATGAGATAATATGCAAATTGCTTTGCAAACAAAGTGGTATGTAAATATTAGCTGTTATTATTAACAATATTGATTGTTTGTAATTTAGGGTATTATTTTGAGATTGGATTATTTCAAAGCTTTCTTCATTTGGGAAATTTTACTTTTGGGGCTATGAGATCAAATCATGTATTTAGTTATTAAGGTGAGAGATTTCTAAGGTTAATGGAAATAGTTTGATTTCATCATTATCAAATGAAAAATAAAAATTTCT
Source organism: Vombatus ursinus (assembly GCF_900497805.2). NCBI lineage: Eukaryota > Metazoa > Chordata > Mammalia > Diprotodontia > Vombatidae > Vombatus > Vombatus ursinus. The sequence continues at coordinate 6,849,998 of NW_020954572.1, read as the reverse complement.
GACATGTTTGAGATGAAATAGGTATTAGTTTTTCACTGCTTCCATGGTTGATCCTACATTATATACTTTATTTTAAAGTCTGTTAGTTTAGTGTTACTCCTTAATTTTATATATTTTATATATATCTTAGAGATAATTTAGTATGTGAGGAAAAGGCAAATTAAAACTGTAGAGACTGATGAGATATTTTTAAAGCAGTATTGAGATCTTTGCAAATTCATTTGCCATTAATGTATTACGTAAAAACATTGAAGGCCTTCAGTGCTATTGTATCATCTAATGACCTTTTTGGGTGAGGGGGGACCTGTGATTTTGATAGAATAGGGAACTCTGGATGAGGGAACTCCAGCTACCAATAGAGACAGACAACTGTTCTGTAATTTTTAGGCACAGTTAGCTTAGATATATTGCCCAGGGTCACAGCCACTATAATGTCAGAAGCCTAACCTGAATCCAGGCCCTCCTGTCTCAGAGACTTGTTTTTTATCTACTTAGCTATTGTGACTTAAGATCTAACAATACATATGCTTAAAGTGACCAGAATTCAAGTGTTTCACCATTCGTAAAACATGAATTTTGTGCCTCGGGTAGCAAAGGGTAATCCTGATTGTTTACATGTAATTGTTGAATTGAATTGGAATAGAGACAAAAGAATGACTTTCCCCTTTTTGAACATAACAGTCTAGGAAGAAAGAAGGAACCATTCGTGATATAGTTCCTATGAAATAGAAATAGAAGAGTTATGAATTGTTAGCTGAGAGAAAAAGAGAAGTATAAGGGAACCTAGTAAAAAGTGTTTGAGGAAAAAATCAAGAGGTTCAGGAAGTAGAGATTCTATTTGGCATCTGATAACTATACATATGCAGGTTTATCTATGTTTCACATATATATTGCCTATTCCTTAGGAATAGGGACTGGTCTTTCATTTTTATATGAAATTCCATGTTGAGGAAATTCCTACCACTGTAGGTCTACACCTGTTCTGCAACTTAGTCTTGGAGACTTGTTAGTATAATGTATGTTCATAATCTGTATTGCAGAAATCATTGGGTTCGGAGGTTTCTTAGAACAGTGGTCTTTCATCCATTTATAATTCTGAAAAATAGATCTGCTAAAAATATTGTTTTCTCTTAGGAATCCTTTACATGTCTAGGATACATAGTTTTCTAGTTTTGTGCCAACTCATCACAGCACATAAATGCACACCATCATCTGTTTGCGGAAAGTACTATGCTACTGAAGGTTTTAAAAATTTGACATGGTTCACAACCCAAATGATTGGGATATGTTAGGAAAATCAATACATCTTGTCAAAACTTAGAATTAATTTTTTAATTCTTGTTACTGGTGTTATTTCTTCACTTTATTTTTTTAAGTCTTCGTTATAGAAATTTGTAGGTTTTATCATTATTATGTAAGAGACTAGCCTCCAAATGAAGCTTTGTTAAGTTTAAATCAGTCAGTAAACATTTATTTAGCGCCTGCTATGTGCCAAGCACTATGCTAAGCTGTGGGGATATAAAGAAAGGCAAAAGATAGTCACTTTCATTAAGGTACTCACAATCTAATGGTTTAAATTTAAATATGTTCAGAAGGACAATTCTTCCTGAAAAATATTTGCTACTGTTTTCAATTTGGAAAAGGAGAGTTAAAATCTGTGTGGTGCTTCATATTAATAAGAGAGATCTTTAGCTACTTATACAGAGAAACATTAAAAATTGAACAACTGAAGTGACATTAAGCACCAGTTGGAGATTTGAAATCAAAATATTCCTCATGTCATCTGTATTGAAGTGCTATTAAGGATTAGGCAATACCAATTGTAAAGCTCAAGGTTAACCTGAACATATAGAAGAGAATACAAGTAAAAGGATCCCTTGCAAACTTTTGTTTTAATTCCAGTGTTCTTGAAATGTTTTTAAAGGAATAAAGAATAGGTACATGCAGTGTGGTATAATGGTTAGAGAGCTTGCCTTAAAACCAGAAAGATCTGAGTTCAATTCCCAGCCATCTAGTACCCTCTGCAACCCTGTGCAACTTTCCTAGACTCTGAAGTGGAAGAAAACAGTTTTGAATAGGTGGGTATGTGTGTGTGTATGTGTATGTGTGTGTGTGTTCTCAACACATGTATGACTGAGAGTCAGTTACTTCTCAGTGCCATAAGCAACTATCCCACTTTGTATTGTAGAACAGTTGCTTATCTGTGTAGGTGCAGGGAATTTCCTTACTGGAAGCTTCCTATGCTGATGAAATAAATGGGTTGGATAGACCAAAAATCAGAGGGAGAAGCTATGGAAACATACCTGTGTACCTTTTTTTTTCTTAATTTGTTACAAAATTGCATTATAAATGACACAAAATATTTGAATTAAAATTTTGAATTTAGAAAGCATTTTTGTATAAAAGTTGAAATAAATATTTTACTCAGAAATTGTTGCCCTTAATAAAACTTCTTTTCACATTTAATAATACTTTCTTAGCTATTACATATCAGCCAACAGAATTTAATTGAACCACATTAGTAGTATGACCTCTGCTTTTGAAATTAGAACTTTTCTGCCTTAAAAAAAGGTATGTCATGTCACTTTCAAAACACCATCACATTTTTAGATAGAACGGTGGATTTGACATCTTGTTTAAAAACTAGAACAGCTCTGCATATGAAAACACAAACTGTGATAATGAGATAGATATGCCATATGTGGTAGTTTAGGTTGGCATATATCGCAAATGGCATGTTTAATGTACTGTATTATCAGGATTAGTAATTTTACAGTTGAAGACTGCTACTTTTATTATATTGGCTCCTGCTGTTGGGCCTATAGTTAATGCTGACAAAACCTTTTCTTTGTAAATCCTTGTTTTCAGCTATTATAAAAATCTGTTCTGGGCTGAAATTAACTACATGGGGTCTCAATCTTGGTAGTAACTAACTTATTTTATGAAGTTGGCACAAAATTAATGAGAATATTTAAAAGTTACTTGAGTGGGAAATTTTATAGTATTCTTGTAGAGAATTATGTGATCTTGTACCTCTGGACTATATTAGTTTGTGTTGAATTAGAACAAAAATTAATGGTAGCATAGTTGTTATGGCAAAGGATAGATTAATTAGAAAAAAAGACTTATGTATAATGAAGTTTGGAGCAGCTAGATAGAGTAGTATGTAGAATGCTGTATGTGGAATCAGAAGGACCTGAGTTCAATCTTGATTCAAAAACTTGGCTGCTTGACCCATGGTGAGTTGTTTCACCTTAGCCTCATCCTCACTTTCCTCATCTGTAATACGGGGTTAAGCATAGTGTTTAACTTACATGATTGTTGTAAGGTTCAAATGAGATAACACGTAAAGACTTTGCTTACCTTAAAGTGCCAGCTCTGACTGTTATTACTGTTATGGTAGAGATATTAGTTAATTTTAATGTTGGAAAACTTAAAAGTTGCTGTGATTTATTTTGTGGCAATAATGTTTCTTTAGCCTTATTTTAGCCTTTAACAGTCTCTTTCAAAATAAGATTCTAATTTTCCCCATATGTAATGTCACTGGTTTTGATAAACACTATTTCTTATCAAAGACACTTACCTTAAAAATCCTTCCTCCTCTCCCCCAGTTCTACAGGATAGATCACAATAAAGGTAAATGATAACAGCCCTCTTTATTTGGAAATTTAAATGTTGGGAAAGGAAGGAGGGGTAGACTTAACATTTTAAATAACTAAGAAAAATATATAGTTCTAACAACATGAAGATTAATACCTTGCAATTAGTATCATAAGATCATAGGTTGAGAGATACAAAGAACCTTAGAGGTCATCTAGTCTAAACCTTTCTTTTATAGATGAGAAAACTGAGACTTAGAGAGATTAATACCAGCATCTCATAAGTAATAAACTTCAGGTGAGATTCCAAACATCCAGTTTCACAATTCCACTCTTTTCACTGTAACCTTTTATATCACCTTGTCCCCTTTCCTGAGTGCTTCTTCATGCTTCGGTTTGGATTCTCAGTAACGTTGAAGGGCAAGATTGATTTGATTTTTTTTTCCTTTTGTTTGTCCCTTTTAATGAACTTCCAGTGAGGAGATTCTGTTTATTGAAGTAGACTGGCAACTACTTTGCAGCCTACATTCTTGAAGAGTCACCTAGGGCACTAAAGTGGGGATTTGAGCTCAGGTCTTCCTGACTCTGAGGTTGACTGTCTATTCACTATATCATGCAATTCTTTCTAATTATTATTAATTATAAACAAGGAAATGAAAACACGGAAAGATTAAGTGACTCATTCAAATGCAAGTCATTTTGCTTACAACCCTTGACTTTAAAGACATTAGGCTAAGTTAAAACTGCATTTAGAAACTATCCAAAATTTACAGAAGATTGACTGAAGAGAATGTGGTGAACAAAATACTGAAATTAGAAGGCATGCGTTTAAAATTCACTTACTGGCTGTGAAAGTCATTTAACTGCTTTAGAACTCTACAGTCTCTTAATTGAAGAAGTTGGATTAGATTATCTCCAAAGCTCTGGGCTCTAAAACTCTGTGACTATCAAATTGTATGTGTATATTTGCTTTTAGGAACATGAATACTAGCTATATAAAATAAAATAATTGATAGATATTTACTGAATCTTACCTTGGATTCTATAAACTGGAAAGGAATTTAAAGATTGTCTAGGTCAAATATTTCATTTTTCAGATAATGAAATTGAAACCCAAGTGGTCACACAGTGGAAAAAATTGGAATGAAAGGTCAAACTTTCTGACTTTTAATCCAGTGTCCTTTCAGCTATACCACACTTCCATTTAAATCAATATGATGATTTGATAATAAAATACTGAATAAAGTATGATTATATAAGGAAGTGTTTCTTCCCTCAAGGGATATGGTTAGGAATATAACTTTACAACATTAGCCTAGAAAATGGATTTTTAAATTTTATTTTCTACTTGTTCTACAACATGGCATCATCAAAAGAATTAAAACTGTGAACTTTCTGTTGAAGGATTAGTAAATGGAAATTATTTCAATTAGTTTTGGAAACAAATTGGTAAATTAATTTTTACAAAAGGTAGACTTGGTGGCAGCAGCATTCAGTTTCGTAGCAGACCTCCCTCTGTAAGTTTTCTATTTTGGAACTGAAATTAATATATCCCATTTTCTACTAATAGATTTGGTAGAATATAAGTTTTTTAAGGGCATAGACACCTAATAACCTACCTAACCCAATTCTTGGAACACCATAGGTACTTAATAAATTCTAAGTGAATTGATCTTTTCCTGTATGAATTCGTCTCACATTAGAAAAAAATATGACATTGCTGCAAAATTTGAAATTATGTATAAATTTAGAGTTCTGCTCCCATAAAAAATAACAGTAATAAAAAGTAAAGCTTTTATAAGTTTAACAGTAAAGTATCACCTTTGTGTTTTCCCTGTTATTGATAAGACTTTTTTTGGAATTTTGAAAAATTAGCATGGTGAATTAACTTAGATTGTTTTTTATTGTCATAATCCGTAGTCTGTATCTGTGACTGGCATAAGTGTAGGACACTACTCAGTAGATATGCTAACTCCCCTTTCCTCATCCTTAACCCCCAATCTACAGATCAGTATCTCTTATGGAATTTATATTGTTAGAGTGTTGTCTGGGAATACTTAGAAGTTACATGACTTGCTCCAAAGTGACACAGCTAGTGTATCAGATGCAACACTTGAACTCAGGTCTTCCTTACTCTGTTATGTCAAATTGACTCTAAATTAATTTACACAGCTGTAAAACTTGGAAAATATTGATTTTTACTTTTTGCATTATCAAATTGAGCCTGCCATTTCTTATAAACTGGAGAGATAATATAATTATCATTCCTTTATAGCGTGGAATTTGGCATGAAATCTTAGCTTTTGTTTCCATCCATGGAAGTTAATTGTTGAAATTACAGAGAGACCTTGTTATTGTGCTCCTTTACTCATAACATGGCCCTGTGGCTTAGATCCATAGATAGAAATCTCAGGTAGTATTAAATAAACCTACTGTCTAAAAGGTGCTTTATCATTAGTGGAAATATGCCACAGCTTATATACATACACAATATGTTCTTTGGGCTACTGAATTTTTATTCTGTTTGATTCTTCATAGTTTTTGGTGCTCCATGGGTTATAGAATATTGAGAGAGAATATTGATGTCAAAAAGATAGGCCTTTTTGTCAAGGAACAACTTGAGATAGCTGACATGTTATGTAATTTCCCATTGTAATCCTTTTTTTCTATAGAATTTAAAATTTTATTCTTATGCTGAATTTATGGGTTTATTTAGTAGTCAGATATTCTTATAAGGCTTTCACTTAATCATGTTTATGTGTGCATTGAAACATCATTGAATTGGAAACTTTTTCTACTCTATTTGTGAAGGCATAGACAGTTTAAGATTATTTGCTGTCTACGTGAGATATAAATGAAGACCTCAGGTTTATTTAATTGAATATTTAGAGTTCTTATTGTCTTTGCATCTGTAGGTATGCACATATTATCCATACATTGTTTTACATTTCATCTTACTGTGTTTATTTTCTGTGTCAATTTAGGCTGTTTTTTTAATTTGAAGTCCTTTATCTTAAATGACATAGGTTATATCAACCCTGTTTTATATTATGCCACCTTTAATACATTCATCAAAATAAGTAAGTTATGTTTATTGTCCTATCTAGCTCTTTTTTTGTTAGTTACTCTGTGTATCCATGTGCTTTGGCAATGAAAAAGAATTTCATAGATAAATAGCATCATGTGGAGAATGTGGACTAAAGTTGTCTTTTTCACTCATTTATCTTTATTGCACAAATAAAATTAAAATTCACCTTTTTTCTCAATCCTAGTCAGTTGTGTTTATAAAAACACAAATTCCTTTTTACCCCACAGTAATGTTGTGAGAGCCATCATCTTCAACAGTCAATCTTATAAAGATGTATAAGAACCTTCTTTTGACTAAAAGGAAATGTGTGTGTGTGTGTGTGTGTGTATGTATATGTATGTATGTATGTATAATAAAGATATATTGACCAAGTGTGAGATATGCACACGTACACATGCACACACTCGTGTAAAGTCAAGGAACTCCTCAGAATAATGTTCTTATGTGCATGAAGTAAAATACATAGGAAAACAATTATATTGAAACATAAACAAGTTTACAGTCCCCAGGTTAAGAATATCTTAGACCTACAAATACACACACACACATACACATATGTGTTTTGTTCTAATATTTTGATAACTACATTTGAGTATAATTGTTTTCCTAAATATTTTACTTTATGCATTTAAGAATATTATTCTGAGGAGTCTCTTGACTTTACAAGGCTGTCAAAAGAGGTCCATGACATAAAACTAGTTAAGACTCTCTGATAAAAAGCTATTTGTGGTTCCTTCATTTTGAACAAGATTTTCTTGAGCTATCAAATCGAATACTTAAAAGATCATTAGGTAACATTGTAACATTCAAACACTTAGGTCTTTGAAATTTCCTGATTAAACCATTCATACTTTCTCTAAGATCCCTGAATTGAAAAAGTGATTAAAAAGAAAAGTCAACTGTCATTTATTTGTTTATTGAATTAAGGAAAATCTGTCCCAAATCTTGTTTTTGAGATTTTGTTAACCTATTTAGACAAAATAATTAGTAATATCTGGAGTCCATATAATTTGATACCTTTCTTTTCTTAAGAAAGAAATAAAATATGTGTGTCTAGTATACATATATAAGCTTATATATATATGTTATATATACAGGGTGTATATAAACTGATATATGTATTTTATACACTCATCTGTATACTCATTTATATGAAGTATATGTGTGAAAAAATTTCCTCATATAATTGATGTCTCTTTGGTGGAAAGATTGGTTCTTTGCATTTGTATAGTAATTTATGATATTTTTGAGTTGACAAGAATTACTGTGGTTCATTGTTCATTGCATGAGTGACACATATTCCCATAAAAGACACCATAGCACTAAACTCAAAATACAAAATATTTGTGAAGCAAACAAATTCATATATTTTTCTAGGTAAAGTAAACAAAAATAATGAAATGGGTGTATGGTACTTTTCAAGTACGTTTTATAATAGGAATATTGAAAAAATAAGTTGATAAGGGATTTTTCTGTTATTTTTGGAATGTTATAGGGGAATACATTGTTTAGATATGTCTCTTAAATCCTAGAAAAAGAATATGGTTTTTTAAGTTTTTTGAGGTAACTGAATGTATCACTTAAGTTGTAAACTAGAGTGGTTCTGTAAGCTATGCTACAAATTTAACAAGGTAATTGATTGTTAGAAGAGCCAGCATTATGCAGTGTAAAGACAATTAAATGGAAGTCAGAAGATATGGGCTCAGATACTATCTCTGATGCCTTTAGGACATGGTCTAGTCACTTAAACTCCTTGGACTTCAGTATCCTTCTCTATGAAATGAGGTGGTTGGATTAGATGGCATCTAAGATCTCTTCTAGCTCTCTAGCCCTATGATCTGTACTTTATCAAGTGCCTTCCCAATCCAAATCTTCCATCTTATGATCCTAATTTATTAGTCTGTTTTATAAATTATTTTAGGAGTGAGAGTAGGAGGTGGGGATCAGTTATCTTTGTATCTACATATAAGAAACATTTTTATCCAAACTGAAATTACTTCCATAAAGTGATTTAGTGCCAGGACTTTAAGCAGAGCTTTAAACAATATATACTCCTTGCAAAGTATTCAAAATACAGGTTTATTCTTCAGGCAGCCTCACTTGATTGCCTTTGGGCCTGGTTCAACTCTGTTTTTAGTTCCCTTTCCATTTTGTTATTGCAATTTGAATGTTAATGTACTATAAGATTGTATTTAAATGATTTAAAAATTTTAGAAATTAAATATTTATCATTGATATAACATCATAGCAACGAAAACTGTAGTTATGGTTTTATGTTTATGGTTTTAGGCCTTTGAGACCAAAAGTCTTGTTTAGACAAAAAAAAAAACTCTTCATCTTTTTCTGGTAGTTTCTGAGTTTCTCTTGTAGAAAAAGGAAAATTTTAGAGCACTTCTGTCATAGCCTTAGATTAAATTAAAATTGCCATCCAAAGACTGGACATTTGAATCCCTTAAAACAGTGAATATTCTAGCAGGAAAATTAGTAATTCTCTCAGATCATTTGTTTGCTAACTTCTATTTCTTTTACTTCCAAAGGCAAATTCTTCTATAAGCTGGAAGAATATAAGGATCAAAACTTTTTAATTCTTGAAATTATATATTTGGCTATGTTATCTACATAGTTTGATCTTTTAAGAAAAAATTCATGATAGTAGAAGTAGAAGAATCCTGGAATAATGCACATGTGTCTTTCATATCATTAGCTTTTTTTTTTCCTTTTTAGGAGTAGTATTCAGTTTAGGTTAATCACTGAAGAGCACTTAGATATGTACATATGCAGATACAGAAAATGCCTGTAATTTGTCTTAGCTCTATAGCTCTCTATGACTCAGTTTCATTTCATGTAAAGTATTGCTAATAATATGCCTGTAATATGTCTACTTCACAGGTTTCACATGAGCCTCAAATGAGATTATTGTGTGTAAAATAGTTTTTAGATTTTAAAGTAATATAAATATTATTTTTATATTATTAATTAAACTCTTATTCCCCGATCCCCACACTCAAACTTCTTTCCTCCTTTAAATTGTTCCTGTTTCCCTATTTCTCGTGATGGTCCCACTCTTCTTTTAATCACCCAGATTTGCAAATTTGGAGTCATTCTTGATTCCTCCCTTTCCTTCAATATCTAGTCTTGTGAGGTCACATCTACCACCTTCTCTCTACTCACACAGATTCTATCTTATTTCAGGCCATCATTATCTCTTGTCTGTATTATTGTAATAATCTTAATTGTTCTCCCTGCTCCCAGTGTCATCCCTTCAATACGTCTTACACATAATTCCCAAAGTACCATTTCTGAAACAGATCTGACCATATCATTCCCCAACTCAAGAAGTCTTCAGCCACTCCCTATTGCATCTGGGATAAAATGTAAATTCCCAAGTCTGGTATTTAAAGTCCTTCACAGCCCAACTTCCCTGTACCACAGCAGTTTTATTTCATGATATGACCCTTCTCATATTTTCTACTCTAATTAAGCTGGCCTGCTACCTATTCCCTGTATGTGACATTCTAGGCTCTGTACCTTTGTGCAAGTGATCCCACATGTATAGAATGGCCATTTTCCTCACTTTCCACTTGTAAAATTTCTAGGTTTCTTCAGAGCACAGCTCAGGTGCCATCTTCTACATGAGGCCTTTCCTGATCTGTTCCCTTTTTTCCCTGCCCCTCAGTTTTTATCCTTCCCTCCCTCTTCAAATTATTTTGTATATACTTTATATGTATTTATCTGCATACATGTTTTATCATCTCACTTTAACATAAAGTCCCTGAGGGCAGACACTTTTTTTATCTTTTTATTCTCAGCACTTTAGCGTGGTGCAGTCACAGAGGAGATGCTTAATAAATATTTGTTAAAGTGAATTAAATTAGTAGAGAATCATAGGGAGTTGCCTGAGGCATTTTGAGGTAGCCTATGACCCTGTAACTGGTAAGAATCAAAGGGCAGGTTTGTACTCCTATCTGCTGACTTTAAACCCAATACTGTAACCAAGCTTCACTTTCTTATAGGGATTATGATCTTAAAGTGTCATGATTCAACCTTGCAGGCCTTTATTAAGCTCTGTTGTTATCTCATTATTTGAACCACATTAAAGCTTTGTGAAATAAATGGTGCAAGTCTTATTATCCTTATTTTACAGATAAGGAGATAAGCTTATAGAGCTGAAGTATTTTGCTTAGTCAGATCTACCTAGGAAGTAAGAGAGCCAGGATTTGAATATGGCTCTTCTAGTTCCATGTCCACACTCTAAAAACCTTCTTGGTCAATAAAAACTACTGGGATTGGGGAGTACAATTTAATTAATGGTTGTTATTATGTGGACCTGGACTTATTAGGAACTTAAGTATTAAGTTCTCTTCATATTTCTCCTTTTATTTGAGTGAATAATATTGTCTTCTATATTTCCATATTCTAAGAAGTCTCAAATATTCTGCTCACCCTATCAAAGTTCCCACTTTTTCTTGAATAATTAGGTATATGAATAATAACGTGGTAATTCAGGTACAAAATGTTCCATATAGTCCCTGTTCACTTGTTTCTTTTACAAACAAGTTCTCAGAATTTGTATGGAAAGGACATCTAATCATCTAACTTGTACCTGAATTGGAGTGAATCCCTTCTTCGTACTCCCCAAAGTAGTCATCTCCAATTGAAGACTTCTATAATGATAGAGAACTCACTGCTTCACAAGTCAGCACATTTCATGTTTGAATGGCCCTGATTATTAGGGAAATGTCTTCCTTTTACTAAGCCTAAATTTTCCTCTCCCCATCTTCCACCTATTGCTTCTATTTCTGTCTTCTAAAGCCAGGTGAGCAAGTTTTATCCTTTTTATAAATGACAACCCTTCAAATATTTGAAGTAGAATACAACTGTCCTGTCCCTTCTGAGGATTTTCTAGGCTAAAAAATCCCATTTCCTTCAAATGAACCTTATATGACATATCCTTGAAGTACCTCATCATTTGGTTGCCTTTTCTGAATGCTCTCCAGCTTGTCAATGTCCTTGCTAAAAAAATATGGCACCTATAACTGAATACTGTATTGCAAATATTGTACCACCAGGGCAAAGTGTACTGCCTTTATTCTAGATGTCATTCCTCTCTTACTGAAGCCTAAGATGATGTTATTTTTTTGGCAGCCTTGTGACATTTGAAATCTTTCTTACAGGACCTGTTTGCTAGCCATGCTTCCCATATCTTATACTTATAAACTTTAGGGTTCTTTGAAGCTGAGAAAGACAGTTTTGTATAGTGGATAGAGTTCTGGACTTGGAACCAGGAAGGATGTCTCTTAATACCCACTGTGTGACTCTGGGCAAATCTGTTAATTCTCTGAGACTCAGTGTCCTCATCTGTAATGTGAGAGGGCTAAAGTGGATGACCTTTACATTCCCTTCCTGCTCTAAATTTATCATCTTGTGATCTCCAAATTGTTTTGTCTCATTTTTACATCCCTGTTGATATCTTTTTTGGATTAGGACTGATTACATTTTAGTGATCACTTCAAACTTGTCATCTGCAAATTTGATAAGCATACTATATATCCCTTCATTGGAGTTAATGAATCAAAATTTTGTCTAGAATAGGGACAAAAATAGATGCTGGGCAACCCACTAAAGACTCCCCCCTTCCAGACTGAATAAATCTGGTGATCACTACTGTTTAGGTTTAGTTAGTGAAAGTTTTTCTAAATCTACCTAACTGTACTATTATCTAATCACCATATTTCCATCCACCAAGACACTGAGATAAGAGTAATTTGCCACTATACTTTAAGCTATTAAAGAATGTCTTCATGGAAAGATGGAGATGAGGAAATAGGTGAATATTTGCATGGTGAAAATTTGGAAAATGTGAGTAAGGGGTCATTCAGGCATAGTATGCTGCTTGAGTGAAGCTCACAGGGAGGAAGAGTAAAATGGTTGAGTAAATTGCCTGGGTATTAGAGAACAAGGATTATTGCTGGATGGATAAAGGGAATAAATAACTACTATAAAGATTATCAAATCAGAAAGTTGATTGAAAACTTTGATCCTAATATCTGTAGTTCACTCATTTAGAATTTAGTGTTACTGTGTAAAAGATATGCTGTAATATAATGTGAAGCTGGTTTAAAGTCTTAAGGAAGTAGGTGGCATACTTAGAATAACATAAGGAAAACTATCAACTGTGATACTCAGTTCTGCAAGTATTTATAAGGCTTCTGCCCTGTGAAAGTCACTGGAGGTATAAAGTAAAAAATGAAACAATTCCTTCTCTCAAGATCTTAGATTCCATCAGGGGGCAAGGAAAGAGGGAGGAGGATAGAGACTGTATGAGATAACTTACAACTCATATGACCTTTCACAGTCACTTAAGCTCTGTGGGATTCCATCCCTTCATCAGTAAAATGAATAGTTCAGACTAAATGGCCTTTAAGTTCCTCTTCCAGCTCAAGATGTGTGATCCTTTATATAATGTGGTATGGTGAATAGAACACTGGCTTTGGAGACAGGAGACCTAGGTTCAAATGATGCCCCTGATCACACCTATGTGACCTGGGGCTGGTCACTTGTTCTCCTCCAGCTGTTTTCTTGTTTGTAAAATGAAAGGGCAGGAGTATTTGGCCCCTGAAATATCTTACAGTATTTTAGTGATCTATGATTGTATAGAAAAAAAAATTGGAGGGGACTAACAATAGAGGGATCAAGAAAGATGTCATGTGGGAGACCTAAACTAAGCCAGGAAGGGAGCTAGTTGCTCTAAGAAGGGAAGTATCAATGGAGACCCATCCAAGTGTGGAGTACAGGCTGTGCAAATGCATGGAGGTGGGAGATGGAATCCTGTTTATGTGGAAAAAACCAGAGGGCCATTTGAGCTGAAGCGTAAAGTGCATAAGAATAGGTAAGTTTTAAAGGATAAACTGAAGCTGGTAGAGCCAGTTTGTGAAGGACTTTAAGTACTAAAGGGGATTTTTTTTGCTTGTTTTTTTTGTTTGTTTCCTTGTTCTTTTAATCCTAGAGACAATAAGAAGTAGTAGGAGTGAACATTGTTAGACTTGTGATTTAGGAATATCAATTTGGCCATCTTTGTTGTAGATTGGAGAGAGGAGACACTGGAAACAAGTAGATCAGGAGGCTGTTTATCGGATTATTCTATGTGAGTGGTATGTGAGGAGTTAACTGCCAGTCAAAATGATTAGATAACATGATAGTAAAAGTTATCAAGACAGTTCATTGCAACTATGCCTTATAAGTCTTCTTCACTCGAGTATCACAAATATGGCAATTTTATTATTCTTTAATTTTTTATTCTTTAAATTTTATTCTTTACTATTTTTATTATTTAAATCTGACTTTATGTTTCATTATCAGAAGTGGCCTTGGGAAGAAAAATATCAAAATATTTGATAAGCCAATCTTATAGAATGCATAAAGCAAGGAATAAATTCAACATATTTGAAGTTAATCGTATAGGGAATTTAGAACATGTTGAATTGTATTTTATAAGCAAATTTCTAGGAAATAATTCCTTTACTGATTTTTGAGGGTGGGTTGTGTTAATTTTATTTCTCTTCATCCTATTGTAACCCCACTTCAAAACTCTCTTCCTGCAAAAGGGGTCTTCTAAGGAATGAAAGCAAAGGAGGTGTTAAATGATAGTTGTTAGAATTTAGCACAATAAAAAGTGATATCATAGAGAACAACTAAACTGCCTAAAGTATAGAACAACTAGTTTAGTATGATCTGGCTAGCAGAATATTAATAAAAGAAGAAATATCTATAGCTGAAAATAGCTTCTATAGATGAAAATGTTTATTTAAAACAATATGACTTTATCCATTTATGTAACTTGGTTGATCATTTTGAGAGAATGAAGATAGGTTTTTACTAATGTAAAGCACTATAAAGATAAATCAGAATGCTTTTCTAGTATATAAATTCTGTCATAGTTGGAAGAATGGTTAACCACTGTTATAAAAAATAAAATTCATTGTGGTAATTGTGGCTTCCTGGATTACAGGGGTTAGAACTTGTGAGTATACATTTGGTTTCCCTTTTAAATTTCAGTTGAACCACCAATAAAGTTTGTATTTTCCAAGGCAAACCATTTTTTAATGTGTGGCTTAAATGTTTTCCCTAAAATATGGTTGCATATAGCTTTTATTTTGACTTGAGAGGCATGCATCTTCCCTTATCTAAATTTGCCATTGTAGTCTAGCTCCTTATTGTTGTATGGAAGCACTATCCAGTAGTATCAATTGCTTAACTGGCTCAAAATATGAAAAGCAAAATAATTTGTGTATACATCAAACACAATATATGCAATAGAAATTGTAACATGATTTATTTGGTAGGTGAGTGGGTATCAGACTATATAAAATCTGCCCTACTCTAACAGAGACAATTATAGTACTGGCTCAGTCTTAGATGTTTGTGTACAAAGGCCAATGAGCTTTTGTCACCGAAGCAATAATTTGAACTTCAGATACTATCCCAACAACCTAAGTAAATTAATCAGGTATACAAATCAAGCTACTAAGAAAGAAGTTGGAATCAACAGGCTGATAATCTAGAAGAATATAGCCAGCACTACTTAATGTTTCTCTTCTCTTATAACCTTAATAGTTAAATTATTATAAATTATATCATTAATAATTAAAATGATTCAACTTTTTTTTACTAAAATGGTTCCTAGACCAATTAGTCAAAGCATTTGTTTATTTTTAAATAATTTATCCGTATCTTGTTTTTATATCACCTGTATTTCCCCGCTATATTCTTTCCCTTCCCTAAGAACCATCCCAAATAACAAGTCGTTTTTAAATAAAAAAGACAAACGGAAGAGGAAAAAAAAATCAGTAAAGTCTTTAATATCCCCCATCTTTGCAAAAGAAGAGAAGAAGATGTCTTACAATATCTTTTTGGGGCCAAGCTTGTTATATATAATTTTGCCAACATTCATTTTTGATTATTCTCTGATGGTTCTTTCTGTTTACATTTGTTGTAGTCATTGGTATATGGTTTTCTTGCCTTTGCTTATTTCACTTTGCTTCCATTCATGTAAGTTTTTCCAAGCTTCTGTATTCATCATATACATCATTACTCACAGTTCAGTAATTCCATTGCATTCATAAATTACAGTTTGTTTAGCCATTTCCTCATTGATTGGCATCTATTTTGTTTCCAGTTTTTGCTAATACCAAAAATGTTGCCATAAATATTTTCATGTATATAGTGCCTTTCTTTTTATAAATGACCTCCTTGGGATGTATGCCTAACAATTAACAAGCATTTATTAAGCATTTACTGTGTGGTAGGCATTTTGTGCTAGGCATTAGGGATACAAGAAAAAGAATTAAATATTCACTACTCTGAAGGAGCTTATATCCTATCAGGGGAAACAATGTGTACACATACAGTTTACATAATAACTACAAAACAAATACTAGACAACTAATGAATGTTATTTGGTAAAATATAAACCATCAAAATATTGTGTGTATGTATATATGTGTACATAAACACGTATGAATATATATAGGTATTTATACTATCACTATCTTGACTGGTCAGTTTAACTTTTAAAAAAGAATAAATACTGTTGTTCTTTTTCAATAGAAGAAGTTTTTTTTTTTAAATTTCAAACAGCCAGTTATTTATATCTTTATTACTCAATATCTTAATGATATGAACACATTTATAAACTGCTGGTTTGTTGGCCTACCTCAGATCTTTTCCCCATTTCAAACAATCCTCCAATCAGCCACTAAAGTGATTTTCCTAAAACACAAGTATGATCAAGTCACCCCTTTACTCACTAGTGGCTCCCTGTTGCCTCCAAGAATAAATACAAAATGCTGTGTTTGGCATTCAGTTTTCTTATACCTCACTCCCCATCACATACTCTTTAATCCAGTGATACTCCATCTTTCAGTTCCTGGCATTTTCTGTGGTTGACCCGTATGCCTGGAATGTCCCACTCCAACTATTGACCTCCTTGGCTTCCTTTTTTTTTTTTTTGCTAGGCAATGGGGTTAAATGACTTGCCCAGGGTCACACAGCTAGTAAGTATTATGTGTCTGAGACCAGATTTGAACTCAAGTCCTCCTGAATCCAGGGCCCATGCTCTATCCACTTCACCACCTAGCTGCCCCAAAATTCCATCTTTTACTGGAAACCTTTCCCAAACCCTCTTAAGTTCTAATGCCTTCCTTCTGTTAATTATTTCCTATTTTTTCCTGTCTATAGCTTGCTGTATATATATGTGTATATTTGTTTGCATGTTGTCTCCCCTGTTAGATTGTAAGTTCTTTGAAGCAGGGACTGTCTTTTACCTCTTTTAGTATCCCCAGTGCTTAGCATGGTGCCTGGCACATAGTTAGAGCTTAATAAATTTTGATCGATTGATTGATTTTCAGTATATGCCTAGATTTTTCATCCTCATAATAGTTTGATATATTGGTAACAGTAAGACCAGCCAATGAGAGTCAAATCCTTAGGACCATGGACAGCAGGTGCTGCATAATGCATTCTTCATGGATTCTAGGTGTCTATTTGCTTCATAGAAGTTTGTGATGATGTGGAATGGAGGGTCCTGGTTCAGCAGAAATTCTTTACCATTCATTAATGACAAGAAACAGCTGCAAAGTATTCACACATTTTCTGAAGTGGAGATCCAGGTCCCTCCAATTCATCTCATCACAGATTTCTCGCTACAAGTTCATTGGCCTCCTCCATGTGGGGTTGTATCAGGCAGGATGTGCCGCACATGCTTCTAAGAATTAGGCATTGACCAGACCTTACCCCATTACATATCTACTATTATTTCATCTAATGTCTTTTACCTAACATTATTTATATATGTGACAATTTTATTTTTAATGTATTAGTTAATTTATAATTAAAAATCAATATAGATATGAATAGCTAACATCTTATTACTACTCTAAATGAGGGACAATTATGGTTTATGTTTGGGATAAAACTATAGATAATTCATAACCTAATTTTATAATACTATATCATTTGTGTTCTATTGTAGAGTGCCCATTTTACAAATTAGGAAATTAAAGCTAAGACAAATTTAACAGACAAGCTAGCAAGTTGTCAAGTCCACAGACATTTATAAAGCACCTACTGTATGGCAGGTATTGTACTAAACATTGGGGATACAAAGAAAGTAAAAAGAGAAAGTACCTGATCTCAAGGAGCTCACAGTCTTGTAGGGGAGAGAGTGGGCAAATAACTATTTACAAATAAGATATAAATTAGACAAATTGGAGATAATCACAGGATGGCATTTGGAGATCAGGAAAGGCTTCTTGTAGAGGCTTCTTGAAGGAAACCAGAGAAGCCAGGAGGCCAGAGATGAAGAGAGAGTCCTAAACATGGGGGACAACTAGTGGAAATGCCAGAAGTTGGGAGATGTAGTGTTATATAGGAGGAATGGTAATCATTGGGTTGCAGAATACATAGAGAGGAATAAAGTGTAAGAAGCCTGGAAAGGTAAGAAGGGACCAAGTTATGACAGGCTTTAAAAGCCAAAAAGAGGATTTTGTATTTCATCTTGGAGGTAATAAGCCACTGGAGTTTATTGAATGTGGGAGTGACAGCTATCTTCTGACTTCTGTGCAGTATTTTTTTGGAACACATCATATCTGAGAATTGGAGTTTCTCCTCTTCCCCTGCCATTAGTAAACTTTATATCAAGATTTCCAACAATGGTAGAGTGGTCTGTTGGAATTTTGTTTCTCTTTTCAGGATTTTTTGTTTTAGGATTTCTTTCCATTTGACTGGTACAGGTAATGATGAACAGCAACATAGCCTACAGAAAGAAGCAACAGTGGCTAATGCATAGATTAGGTTACTTCTCAGTAATTTAAAATTGATTGTATTTTTTTTTGGTGAGTCAATCAGGGTTAAGTGACTTGCCCAAGGTCACACAGCTAGTAAGTGTCAAGTGTCTGAGGCCAGATTTGAACTCAAAAAATTGATTGCATTTTTGTTCCTCTTAAAGAAAATGCATATAGCTAAAACTTTATGTTTACAAAATCAGTAAATTAATGTGTGATTATTTTAATTTCTAGCAGAATTTCTTTAAATAAAACAAGGTTAAAGATGACACACAGGCTGATTTTTATTTAGCATGTCTTTTGCTACCATACCCTTTTCCCACTGTCATTTAGAGTTACATGAGTCATTCTGAAGCTCCGAGGCTAGGGGACAGGGGGCTATTTCCTAAGGAAAAACTGGTATGGCAAGATTTTTTTGTTTATTTTTGGTTAACAGATGCCTATAGTAGGCTGTGATTACAATAAGGTTCATTTTTTCATATATGTATACATGTGTGTATACATATACATGTGTTTGCATATATCTTTAAACTTACTTGTAGTTGTACATAAGTAAAACACAGACTGTATAGTAGGTCCTGCCTTAGCATCAGGGTTAAAAAAGGCCTCAACAGTTGTTTAGGGAGTCAACTATTAAATTTAGCTGTTAATGTGGGGAATCATATTATAATGTGATATCTGTAATCCTAATAGCTATTCTCAACTTTATTATTAATTCTGCATGTACATATATTTAAAGTTTTTTTTTTAAATTAGAGTAGGACCCCAACATCCTGAAGGCATTATTTTAATGTTTTTCATTGCCACTAAATGTTTGTGGAGTACTCATCTTTATGTATCTAAATGTAGAAAAGAACATTGGACTTAGATGAAGTCATCTTGATGTTAAGTATGGTAAACTAGGGCATCAGAGTTTTGTTTTGGTTTCTGTTTTTGTTTTCTTCATTAATTTCACTTAAGCATTTTGTGTAGCTAATTCCATCTACGTAGTCATCTCAGAAATGGAGACTTATGATAATAAAACTTAGCATTTTTTATTTTACTAGTTGCATTTATAAGAACAACTTTACCACTGAAGTCAGAAGGACTTGAGATTCTACTGAATGGTTATAAAGACAGCAGAGAATGTAAAGTTTATATAGTTGATACACATACCTGTTAATATAATTCATTTGATTTTTAGATTTATTTAAATAAATATATACAATGCTGTATAATCAAGTAATTCTACTCCTTCTGTCCTTTGATAATTTTGTCTTTTAGTGAAAAATAATTTCTTTTAGTTTTTAGAGCAAAAAACTGAAACTCAAAACTTTAGTCTATGTTAAGACTATGTCAATAGAACAGAGATTATACAGGAAAGCTATAAAAATGAAATTATTTTAAAATTCAGTAAGAATGGCGTTCATTATTAGGCCGGCAATAGTGGATCCATTTCTGAATTGGTTGTGAATGCAGTATACTCAGTAGTAATTTTGTCATTATTGTTTGAATTTATTTTTCAATCTTATCACATAGATTTCTAATTTTGAGGTAGCCCAAAATTGTTTCTTTCTTTTTCATCATGGTTGAATTTTATTTATAATATGATATAGGTAATTATAGCTCAAGTTAGCCTTTATGGTTGGGATAGGCTAAATGAAAATTATATACTTTTATTTTGGAAGTTTAATATCATGTCATAATTATATTTAATTCATTCATGTTCAGGTCCAAATATTCAATTGGCTTATTCCTTTTTTCCTTATATTTTAGGACTCTGTATTGAAAAAGAACTTCATATGTAATACATTAGCAATCACCAGGATAGACATTGTGGTGTGGTAGAAGGAATAATGGATTTGGAATTCTGTTACTAATTTAGAACTGATGAGCAGACAGAAGATTTACTTACATTAGTGCCTTCATTTTTGCAGAACACTCTTACCTCCCTCAACTTTGTATCTTCATATTTCTGGAAGGGATTTTCTTTTGTTACCTTAATAATGTGCCCAGAAAGCAGTAGACTGTATGTGGCCTTACAAGGGCAGAATATTATAGAACTATTACTCAATTGTTCTGTATATACAAAGTCTTTCTTAATATAGTCTGGTAGTGTTAGTTGCTTGTTTTTGCTTTCATGTCATAATTTTTAATTATGTTGAATTTGCAGTTTACTAAAATTAACGCCCCCTCTAAATTTTCTTCCCCTCATGGATTTTTATTTAGTTATGGTCTCCCCTTGGACTTTTAAACTTAACAAAAGCACTTTACATTTCTTTCTATTCAATTTCACTTCATTTGATTGTGCTCATTTTTTGTCAAGATATTTTTAGCCACCCTTTGTGTCCTCCAATGTAGTTAGTTCTTCAAATTAGTCATTAAGCCTTATGCCATTTGCAAATTTGATGAGCATGCTTTCTGTACTTTTATCCCAGGCTTTGATAAAAATGTTGAAAAGAAGAGGTCAAAGAACAGACTCCTTGGGCACTCCAGTAGAGTTGGTAACCAGATCAACCCATTAATAACTATTACTTGCTTCTGGTCTTTCAACTAGCTCCAAATCTCCTGTATTGTACTGCAATGTAGCCAAATTTCTCTTAAGTCTTATCTAGAAAAATGGAATGAAAAATATTTTTTAATGAAATCTAAGTACACAGTTTCCTATTCTACTAGTCTAGTTGATCCTGTCAAAAAGGGAAATTAGGTTATTCCAGAATGACCTGGTTTTTAGATGAAATTGTGCTTATTTTGAATGAGAACTGCTTTCCCTTGATCACATTAGCTAATAGTTTGTCTTTTATTGCTATTTTCAAAAAGTAATTTTGTTTTATTTTTCAACTCATTTTAACATATTTCTTCATTTCTTTGAGTTTTTTCAGAATTTCAATTTTTGTGCTTATCTGAGGGTTTTAATTTGATGATTTTTTTTGCCTTTTTTGTTACATGTTCAGTTTATTGATCTCTTCTTTCTCTCTTTTGTTAATGAAGGAGTTGATATATAAATTGCACTCAGGACTGCTTTGGCTGAATATTACAAGTTTTGTTATATTGTCTCATTGTTATAATTTTCTTTAATAGCATTCTTGTTTCTGTGATTTATCTTTGTGATTACATTCTTTATCTTTACATTATTTAGACCAATTTAAATCTAAATCTTTTCTTCAAATTGCTTATAAGTAAACAGTATTGGTACAGTACAAAGAACATTGAATTCTAAGTTACAGGGCCTGAGTTTAACTTGCATCTGTCATCTACTAGCTATGTGACTTTGAACAGCCATTTAATCTCCTTGGGACTTACTTTTTTGTTTGTTTATTTGTTCGTTTCATTTTAAAAATGAGAGAGTTGGACTAGATGATTAAAAGATCACTTCTAGTTCTAGTTGATTGTAATTTTTATTACATTGTCTATTGAAGGATATTTTGCTATTTCTGCTTTTCTGCATTTTTAATGAATTCTGTATACCCTAACCACAGTTACTTTTTTGTTAAAGGTGCCATTTCGTTCTGAAAAATATGTGTAATCCTACAGTTACCATTTAGTTTTCATTAAAAATATGTCATATCCTTCACCTCTTTATCCCCAATTTGCTTCCCTTACTAGATACTCACAAAATCATTTAAATAAAACATTCTAGAATTTTGCCAGAGATGAAAGTCAAGCTTATGGTCTATAGTTTGCAGGTTTCATTCACTCTTTTCCCTTTTCAGAAAATGGGTACTTTTGTCATTCTCTAATCTTGCTACACCTTACTTATTCTCCAAGATCCATAGATTACCAACAGCATCCTAGCCACCACATGTGCCTATTATCTCAGTATTCTAGGATGCATTTTGTACTGTCCTGGTGATTTGAACTCACTGAAGGCAACCTTGCCCTGCATGACCATCTTCTCATTTGTCTACTAGCAGAAAATGTATACATCTAGCTCTGCATCTATCTGGTGTTATATTCTATCTGATTCTAGGTTTCAAATTGAAATAGAAAAAAAAATAGAAATTTACATTCCATTCACTTCAAGCAATTCGTTATACCTTCTAGATTTATCTTTAAGCACAATGATAGCTTGGAAATAGCTAGAAAGCATGCTATAGGTGGAAGCAACATTTTAGATGTAGAAACAATAAATGACCTTATTGCTTCATAGTCCTATAAATAGGAAAAGAGATTGCATGAAATCCAGGAACTTTATTTCCTTTTTCGAGTCATAATAATGTTTTTTTCTCTTGTTATGAAAGTCTTTACTGTTAAGTTTGTTTCATTTCTGTAAATGAACCACACACGCGCAAAAAAGTGACCTCGGTTTATATGAGGCAGCCGTAAGAGATAAATTGTTACTGATTTTACCAGTTAAACTGCACATAGTGCTAGGTGTTGTGTAAGATAGCATACTCATTACATTATAGGAGAGTTCTCCTGACCTTGAAGAGTTTATATTATATTGAGAGGAGTAGGGAAGAGGAGTTTCCCCACAGATAGAATATTGAATTCAACATAAAGCAATACCAGCCCTGAGGAAGAAAACAAAGGTGTTTTAGATGGTAAAAGATAGACTAATAATTATTATTACAAGAGAAAGCAGAAAGAAATACATGTGCTTATTTTGTTCTAAGTGCTATTTTTAAAATCTCATTAATATTTTTATACTAGTGTTCAGAAAAGTAGCTTTGTACTCGCAATACTTTCTAGAAATTCATTAAAAACTTAGTCGTTTAGTAATGCCCTAAAACAATCATCTTTTAGATTAACTTATTGAGAAAAAAATAGAATTTTTGTCCCCTGTTACATGCTTGTCATCATGCTCTCTTTGGTATTACAATTTTTTTTTTACATTATTTAACTTTCCACTGGATTATAACTTATTTGAGTTATTATATTATAACTTATAATGAGATCTCTTATTAAGAAGCCATATCTATCTGAGTTTGTTACAAAATGTTTTGTAGATATTGGGTGTTTGATCAACATTCACTGAGAGACTGTGAGTGAATAGATATATTTCAGTTCTTTGGAGGCTCTCTTTTTTGAATGCCATGCCATCACTGGCTTTTTGTGTAGTTTGGCAGCCCCCAGGTTGGCCTGGCTTTGTCCCAAGAATGCTTGAAAGTAAGGATGAGCACATTGAAATCAATATTCTACTTAAGGGGCAACCAGTGGTAGAAGACTCTGGGAGTGATTCGTTCTATTCAGCTAATGAGTTGCTGGAGGCAATGCAATCTTGAGCATTATACCAATGAATCCTATATATAGGATAGATACATCATTCATCATTAAACATAAGAGCAAATTTTAAATTTAGACACCATTGTTTTAGTTTCAAGCAGTTTTTACAGTCTGTTGACATATCTTTGTACTCTCTATGAAAAAATAATTTGTCAATAGAATTAATAGCATAAACAAGATTTCAAAAAGTCTTTAAGAAGACATATTTTTAAGTATTCTAGAGATGTGCAGATGACATTCAAGTAATTGGTATGCTACTTAAAAGTCATCTTTACCTTTTCATTAAGGCAGGTCCTTTGGCAGCACTTTATATAGCCTATTCTGCTGATGTTAAATAAAATTAAATTTATTGTTTAAAAATAGTCAGCAACTCAAACTTGTCACTAAATCAGACTTGCCTCTCCTCGTAAAATCCAAGTTTTGACTAAAATTTTTTAATTTAAATTTTTATTGATCTTTTGTTTTTATTCCTTTATTTTCCAATATATTACTTCTCCATTTTCCTAAAAAACATTCCTTGTAACAAAGAATAAAAAAAAAAGCCAGAAACAAAAGCATTTCAAAAAAACTAAGCTACACATCAACCAAATCTTATGTTATTGATCTTATGTGCAATGCTCCACACCCATATTTCCCCATCTTTTTTAAAGAGGGAAAAGAGGTGTATTCTCATATATCCTCTTTGGGGCCAAATGTGTTGAGTAAGATTATTTATCACTTAGTATTTTGAACTCCTGTACTTTAAAGAATACAGTGTAGGCAACTGTAGGAGGATACAAAGAAAAAGAAGGAATGGTCTTTGATATCAAGGAGCTTATCTGGTTGGGAAAATAAGATATATGGACATTTATAAGGTAATTAACAGTGTGAAACAATACGTAATTAATACTCAATGAGTGATACAGGTAAGTTCTAATATGTTTCCTGGAACTCAACAGTTATTTTTTTTGTCTTAATAGTTAATCAATAAGTATTTATTAAGTGCCTACTACATGCTAAGCATTACTAGGTATTAGGGATACAGAGACAAAAGTTAACATACATTGCCCCACGGAGTTTGAGCTACTGCTAGTGGTGTATTGCATGTACACAAAAATTAACCATATGATAGGTACAAAGTATTTTCATAGGTGACACTGAACTGGGGAAATTAGAAAAGGTCACTTGAAGCACTAAGGGGAGTCATGTTTTCTAAGAGGTGGAGATAAAGAGGGAGAGCATCCCAGTCATTGGTGGCAGTCTGAGCAAACACAGGGTAGTCAAAGACAGAATGTTGTATACTGGGCCAAGTAGGCCAGTTTGGCTGAAACATACCATGATAAGGGCAAGTAATATGTAATTACCCTGGAAAGCTGTGCTAACCCAGATTGTGAAGGCCTATAAATGTAAAACAAAAGAGTTTACATTTTATTTTAGAAGCAATAGGAAATTGTTGAGGCTTCTTGTGCAGGAGAGTAACATTCTCAGAACTTTGCTTTAGAAATTTGATTTTGGTAGCTGTATGGAGGCTAGATGATAGAAGGTTGTTATCTGGCAGTAGTTTTTCTTTAGTTAAAATAGATAGCAATTAATAGTATGTGGTGAAGGGGGATTGAAAAATTGGATATTCATATAATAATATTAGGTATTTTCTAACCTAGCATAATAGTTTTCAGGTTTAAGAAGTAACAGAAAGCTTGGAAATTCATGAAGTGGATGAGGTGAAAGTAGCTAGTTGTTTCAACATCCAAAAATAATCCACACTACTATTAATAGGTACTGAAACAGTATAATTGCAGGTTTACCTGCAGAACTGCAGTGTCTGAAATATATAAATAGATTAAAGATAATACTACTTGTAAATTTCAGAGCATAATATAGATAGGAGAAACTCAGGTTTTTTTTTAAGTTCTTTATAAATTTGGCACACTTAATTACTTTCAAAAGTAGGATCAAATTATTTAGCATAAAAGGAGGCATATCAATATATTGATTTTAAAAGAATTTTAACTTAGCTTTTTCTCATTAAGGCCATTTGCAAAGATAATATAAACTACCCCAAATGTAATTTTTTTCATGGTGATATAAATAAGAATTCCCCTAACTGGCAATGTACAAATTTTTAGAAACAAGGATATTTGGCCAAGCAGCCCAGATTTGTCTAGATATTATTACTTTTCTAGTCTTTTTTTGAAGTGGTTTTAGGATGAAGTTTACATTTAAAACTTCATTTAGATTTGAAGATTGAGTATCTTTGGTCCAGAGAGGCAGTTAGAAGGCAGTAAGTCCTGCAACCTTGGTATACTGTAACTATAGATTAAAATGCAGTGGATGGAAACAATTACCACAGTATTTACTATATCATTGGTAATTATTGGAATCAGGAGACTTGAAACTAAGAAAACCTAAGTTCAAGTCTCACCTCTAACATAGAGTAACTTCATTATCCTGGACAAGTAACTACTACTCAGTGCGTTGGGTAACTCTCTAACACTATAACTTGCAAAGAAGATGCTGACCTAAATTATTAGTCTTAAGGGGTTTCTTTATTCAGGAGTTCCTTATACCAGTGAAATCACAGGTCCAGTTTCTGTTTCTTTCCTAACTGTAATAATACTTTTGCTCTCCTTTAAGCTCAGTAATTTTACTCTGAAATTAGTAGTAGTATCCATGGACTGATGTAACAACCAGGGTCTTAATACACCTTCAGGCCACTTTTAGTGGTTTCCATAACTGTTTCTTATGTTCACTCCCATTTACTGTTACTTATAATTCAGACACGTAACATTTCTTGTCTTCAGCAATTTCTTATTCTTTGAAAGTAATGTTAGGTGGGCCAGCTAGGGTGGCACAGTGGATAGAACACTGGCTCTGGAGTCAGGAGGACCCGAGTTCAAATTGGGCCTCAGACACTTGACACTAGCTGTCACTTAACTCCAATTGCCTCACCCCCATACCCCCCCCAAAAAAAGTAATGTTAGGGTCAAAGATAGTCTTAAACGTGGATATGAATTCATGTAGTTTGTGTATGTACAAATCTTAAGAGTCATTCGTTTCAGAACCAGAAAGACCAGAGAGCTGCTATTCACTGCTCACATTTTCCTATGGCATTCCAAATGAATTGAGGCACATTGATGGGGTTAAAGGATATTATATATTGGGCAAGGAAAACCTGGTCAAGAATGAAAAGAATGAATGCTAACTTTTTGCCATGCATGCATCAGTGAAAGGCAAACCAGTGACTATACCTTTAATTTATAGTTAACTTTTCCTCTTTGTAAGAACAAATTAGTCACCCTATTGGTGGTGATGTTGGGATTACATGGGAACAAATATTTTTTCTTGATTTTCTTCAAAAATTTCCAGTTTTTAAATACAGGCAAAAAGAATGTCTACAAGTAAATGCGGCATCCCATATACGGAACCTTTTTAGACCTTGTTTTATGTGACTATCATATTATGTGTAGTTAATAAATTACCACAGGCTAAAGCAGTGGGTATATTTTTAGAAATGGAACAGAGAAATAATGTAAATTATTCAGCAAGTGTTTGGGGGAGTGATATTTAGGTCAATGATATCTTTATTTAAAAAATATACAATTAATCTCATATAAGGTGATTATGTTTTGGGAAAACACATATGATCTAATTCCACATATATAAATTTTTGTGAGTTGATACTTTATTAATCAACACTTTCCATTAACTTTGATATAGCTATACTGTTTTATATCAATGAAAAGTGATCCCTCTGCTTTTTAAAATTCTGGAGTGCAATCTAAATTTGTGTGTGTATTTCACCCATATTTTAGTGCCAATTGCCCTTATTATTTATTATATTTTAATTATTTGAAGATTGATAAAATAGCATTTCTGTGCTAGCCCTATCAACTAGAATTTTTGGCTTGCCAAAATAGCAGTTTACCTAATCTTGTGGAATAACAGTCTTTTTGAATTTACAAATTTGATTATTTGTATCTCTAGTGCTTAGCACAGTGCCCGGACCATAGTAAGAACTTAATAAATATTGATTGGTTTTTCTTTTAAAAAATTAACATTGAAAAGGAAACTTTAATTGAGAGAGGTTATTCACAGCAAAATACTAATCATAGTTTTTATCTAGAGTTTCATCATAGTTAAAAGATATTCTCTGACAATTTATTATTTCATTTGGATATGGTATACATGCATCCATGCATACATGGCAGTTTGGTATAGTGAATAGAGTGTAGGCCTTAAAAGCAGAAAAACCTGTGTTCAGGTCTAACCTCTGATTTATACTAGGCAGGTGATCCAGGGGAAGTCATAAACTTCTCAGGGCTCTAGGCAACTCTCTAAGATTCTAAGTTATTAAGAAGGTGCATTGATAGAGGGAATTTCTTCATTTGGAAATTTCCTCTATCAGTAAAATCAGTCTAATGTCTATCCCCTATCGTTTCCCATTCACAGAAAACCACAAATGAATTAATGAAAAACTATTTATTAAGTGTATACTGTGTGCTAAACATTATGCTACCTGGGGCTACAAAAACAAAAACAAAGATGGATCCCGCCTCAAGAAAACTTAAATTCTAATGGGGGAGGCAACACATAGGGAAGTGGTGGCTTTTTGTTCTGCAAACTTACAGGAATGGTAAGTGGAGCCATGGGAAATGGATTAGACATATAATACCCCATTTGTTATGTTCTCTTAACTGTATTTAAGAAGTTAGCATATGTTTAATGCATTTTAGGGGAATGTGTTAAAATATGACAGAAATAAGTTGGGGGAAGGTAAAAGCTTTAATGATTTAAAAATTTTACTTATGTAAATCAACTTATTCTATGTTAATTTAGACAGATGAGACATTACTAGAATTTATGGTGAATTATATGGATTTCTTGTTTTCTATTTGTAAAGTAGGCAATGTAATTATATTGTTTTTCATTTTTACAGCTTTTAAAGGAGGTTAAAATGATGTGTCTTTGGAAGAAAATGTAAAATAAATGAACCCCCATATTTTAATATAGTTGATTTTGAGGGACCTTTTTTGGTCATTATTTCAGAAATTAATAGTTGTCCTGAATAAGAAAAATGGTTTTGATGGAATCTTAGCATGAAATTTCAAAACATGAAAAAAGATTAAGTAACAAGAAACACATATTTTAGTTGACTTAAATCAAGTTTACTTTTCCTCTCGTTTATTACTTTCTCAAACATCTGGAACTCCATTATTTCTCAGTATTATTTAAAATTGCAAGTAGATAATTTGTATTAGACAAACATTATGGTCAGTCATTTGAATTTTATATAAACCTATCATATTCAGTCCCTCATAGACTAAGAGATTTTTCCTTTCCATTACAAAAAAAGATCATCCCAATTTAGCATAATTTTGCTATCCTTCCACTTCCTCGTTATAGGCAGAAGCTTCTTGCCTTCCTGCTGAGGACATAATTTCTGGATCTGGGAGATGTACTGTCAGCACAGTGAAACAGGAAATTACTTTCTCATGTCAGCTGGTGTTGGTAAAGAATAAGAGAGTTTTGGAGTAGGATATATTTCATCTCCTCTTTGAAATGTCATTGGACATTCAGAGGGAGTTCAAAAACTAAGGGAGAACTCAGAAGGTGTGGTATCAATATGTATATTTCCTTATTACTCCCTCCTGTAAAGTCATCCTGTCAAATGTCCACCTCCCTCAAAAAGTAACAGCCAGAACAAACAAAACTATGCATGACCATGTATGTTGTTCTCTGGTTCGATGGTAGGAGCAAGAATTCTTTGTATTCAGATGGTTGGTTTAGAAGATGTACCAATTTTCTTTCACTGGAAAGCCTTGTAGAAGAGCAGTTACAACTCCTGCTGTTTCACTATTTCTACTCTCTTCTCATTTAAGCTCAAGAAAATTGAATCTTTAGTCTCCCACTTGGGGAAATAAATAATCCTTTATTGACTGTCAGTTGAATTCAACAAACTTTTATTAAGCATTTACTGTGCATAATGTACTATATGAGGCACTGGGAATTAAAAAAAAAATAAATTGTCCATGGCCTCAAGGAACTTACATTCTACTGGCTGGGTTTGTAACTTGCACGTGGCTAGAAATAGAAAGTAATTCAGATAAAGAGTACTCGCAGCTGAAGGAATTAGGGGAAGGCTTCAAAAAGGAGGCAATAACTTGGACAACAAGGAGCCAATCCTTGAAAGAAGTTTAGGATTCAGTGGGTGATGTGAGGTGGAAGGATATATAGACAGACAGCAAGAGATAGAATGCTGAGTCAAGAACAACTACAGCCTTGCTGCTTGGTACACATGCATGGTGCCTGGCACATGGTATATATAAATGACTATGATGATGATGATGATGATGATGATGATGATGATGTTAATGAACCTCTCTTGCCTTTGCTATGAAAAGTGGATCCTTTGGATAAAATGTCAGCTTCTCCTGAACTGAGTCCTTATTACCCTGCTGATAAGGGTAATTCAATATTTCATTAACTTTAGTTCTGGTGACTTTTGAATTACCTCCCTGGATTAGGCCTTTTAAAAAGAAGTCAAATTTGGATATAGAAACAGAGAGGGACTACACATAGACTCATTTACTTCCCAGGAGGGGCAGTGAATGTCTAATTACCTATATCTCCTAGCAACCACGTCCCTAGAAATATCTGACCTTAGAGGAAGAAACAGAGCAGTAGAGAGTCAAGGGTGTAGTCGTGTGAATTTTTCAGAATCTTTGGTAGCTCTGAGTCCTTTCGTTATGAATCAGAGCCTAAACAAAAATAATATAGAAATCCAGAAATCTCCTTTTGTCTCTAGGGAAGGCAGAGTCCTCCTAAGGAGGGAAAATGAATAGTGTTGATTTTTTGGGGGGGCTTGGGTAAGACTCTTTTGTGGGGTTTGCTTATTGAACATATAGATTATATGTTTATTCATTGTATCCCCATTCCCTGGAATGTAGAAAGCATCTTGTAAATAAATACCTGTTGAATTGAATTTTTGTTGAATTAAATAAAATATGTCTATATTTAATATGTTGGTAGCTTTAGTGCTACATGAGATCTACAAGCCTGTAGAAAACATAAACCCAATCCTTATGTTCCTTCAGAAATCCCTAAGGGGGATCATGAGCCAATATTAAAATGATTAGTATTGATAATACACCAAGATTAAACCCCACTTTTTGGAACCCATCAGTTCAGGTTTTGGGCCACAGGCTATATATATATATATATATACATATATATATCGTAATTTCCTTCAGAGTACTCTGAATAACCATCCTCTTTTCAATTATCTTTATCAGTAAGGATATGAACTCCTTTTTATCTCCTCATCTCATATCACTTATGTGCCTTTTATCACTAATTTCTCCTTCACACCTATCTCATATGAGATGGTAGCTCTTTTGTCAAGGTTATTCCTTCTACATGCACAAGTAATCCCATTCCATCCCGTTTAATCCAGCATCTTGACTCCATTATCATCCTCATGTTCTCAATGATTTTTAAACTATCCTTATCTACTGGCTGCTTCCATACTATCTCCCCCCTCCTCAAAATTACCCTCCCTTGATCCACCCATTCCCAATAACTATCATCCTATATTTTTCCTCCCTTTGGTGGCTAAGCTTCTTAAGAATGCTGTCTACAGTCAGTGCTTCCATTTCCTTTGCTTTCACTCTCTTAACTTTTTGCAGTCTGGCTTCCAATCTCATCATTGCTGAAGCTAATGTGCACAGCTCAATGATCTTACAATAGATACACGAGGGAAAAAATAAGAAAACTATACTTCCTACAATATGAAGTTTTACTCGTTATACTTTTGTCTTTATCCTGGTGGTCATCAAATCCTATCAATTATTTCCATTTCAGTTCAGAATATCTCTTGGGTATATATCTCTTCCTTTCATTTGGCTAGTCTAGGTACTCACCTCCCCATGTATGGATTATCCTACCTCTCCTTCCTGAATCTAGTCTTCTTTCTCCCCATTTTCCCAACTATATCCTTCATATCACTGTCTGATTAATCTTCTATTAATATTTCCTTAATCACATCCCTCCCTTATTCCATTCTATACTGTGTACATTTTCCAAAGTCTCATATCCTTCCTTGACTTTTTAAGGTCCAACCTGCCTATCCCCACCCTACCTATTTAATCTTCTTTCTTACTACTTCTTAACACGTACCCTCCACTGTACTAATACTGGTTATCTCTCAAGCCCATAAATAATGTCTTTGTTCACTTTATTTTTGTGCTCATTGTTCTTGTTGTCTGAAATGCCTTTTTTTCCTCTCTGCCTACACAAATATTGCTGATCATTCACAGCCCAAGCCAAGTTACACCAATTCCATGAAGCCTCCCCTCACTATTCCAGTCCTCATTGAAATGCTACATACACATGACACATTTTATCAATTATATATAATATGTATGTATATGTACAAATATATGTATATATATGTGCACATATATAATTATTATTAAGTCTTGTTTCATGTGGTCTCTTGTTATGTCAAGTAATACTTTTTAAAGTTTTTGAAGACAAGGACCGTATAGTATTTTTGTATCTCTTAGAATACCTAGCATCGTGCTGATTGTTCTTAATAACCATCAATAAAACAATGTAATAAACATTAAATAGAGTAAAATAATATAGAAAAACTATCATTCAACAAAGCAGAACAAAATTAATTAAATAACCAAAAGAAAAATGCTTATATTCTACATACTTTTTCAGGTCTAGCTGAAATGCTTTGAAAAAAAAGTGTTTTTTTTCACATAGTTATAGTGAATATACATATCAATCAATCACTTAATATTTATTAATTGCCTACTATTGTACAAAGCACATATAGGTATTATACCACTGATCTCACTTTGCATCGCTTAATGTGGATCTTTCCATATTTCCTTTCATGTTTATACTTTTTATAACACCTTAATATTCTACTGAAAGAAGGTACCGAAAGGAGATGTTTTATACTTGCTTTTATAGTGCATGTTCACGTAACTAATGTGATGACAAATGTGACATCAGATTTTTTTTTACCACCTTCCCCTGTTCCAAGAAAGTGACTGTTCAAATAGCTCTCAATGTACGTAGTTGTGAACTATAGACTCTAACAATATATTTACAATAGGGTTCTCCAATTACAATACTATGTTCACGATTGTTCCTTGTGTCAGTGTACACATGTATAGTTAGTAGGACTAGATTGATCTCTTTCCAGGGGATATTGGTAAATTAGCAATATTTTATATTTGAGTTAAACACAAAGTCTTACATGAAGATGGAATTTCTTATAGCTCAAGAGCTGGTGACCTTTGCAGGTAGGTATTCTGTATTTACATGGTAGAGGATGACACTTAATGATTCTGCTTATTTAGTCATACTTTTATTAGGCATCTTTTAACAAGATTTAACAAACTAAAATTTTATTTATTTCTGTACCTCTACTTTAAATCACTTTGTTAGTCATCTGCCTTAATCTTCATAGAGATAAATAATTTCCAAGGTGACAAGAGTTATATTAGATGTATGGGAGAATTTTTAGCCTGTCAATTTAGTTTGATTATAACATGATTGAAATGGGTGGTCATGGTCATTTCACAAATGGAAGATTTCTTTGGAAGAAGTTAGCCAATAGACTTCTGTTTAGAATGAGGATAGAGAGAGTTTTATCTAGAGGTAGAAAAATGGAATAGACAGCATTTTCCATTCTTGTGATTCATATCATATTTATATTTGACACTTTTTCCTCTGACTCATTACAGAAAAGAAATATAGGGAAGGTGGCATGTTTATTTATTTTATTTAAGTGAAGCTATATTGACAATTTTTCATAATAAATTAAGTAATCACATTTAAATGATAATAATACTTGATATTTATTAATAATGAAGGTATATGTCTTTACCTTTGTCATGTTTAATTTCACTTTGTAAATTGGGTAAAAAATGGATTCGTGACTGGAATGCTTTTAGAACTTCAGAGACATTTTAAAATTGCTATATTACCTGTCATTTGTTCTTTGATGTGCATGACTTTACTTACCTTATCTTTTAATCAGATTAATGTGGTGTTGTGGAAAAGGTGTTTACCTTCAAGTTACAGTACCTAAGTTTGAATTCTGCCTTTGCCATTTATTAGCTGGATGACCTTCGATTAAGACAGTTTGGGAGGTGGAGAGCAGTTTCCTAGGAGATTGGACTAGGTGACCTCTAAGGTCTCTTCCAGTTCGAGATCTTATGAGCTTATGATACTCTGAAGATAACCTCACAATGTGTATTTTCTAAATGTGATACTTTGCCTATTTTCATAATTTATTTGAGATTGTCATTTTAGAAAACTTCAAATTTACGAAATATAAACAATATTCTTATACATTTTGTAGATTATAGGAAATACATTGCATGTTGCTATACATATTTGGTTTTGCATTTTAAACTTTTATGTCTTTTAATATTACAATATCCTATCATACTGTGAAGTTTAGTAACTATGTTTCCAATCGTTTTGTTTTTCCCCTCAATCATTCTTGACATTCAGAAATCTAGTGAAATACAGTTAGCCCATACGTGCGGGATACTTGTGACTTTATGTTGTTTTCTCTTTCATGGTGGTCACAATTTTTAGACAGCTATTCTTGTCCTTAAATAATTCATTTATGTAGTACTTTTCATCCCTGTATATATGTACAGGAATCACTTCACCCACCACCGAATTGCAGCCACTTCTGAGGTGGAACGCAGCAACTGTTTAACAGCGCACTTTCCCCTAGGTGCTGACAGCTGCAGAAGAAATTGTACATGGTCCTGTACAGAAGGTATTTCTCCACTGTGCCATCTGCAGAGTGAAACTGACTAGGAGTGCTACATAGACTGTAAGTTTCTTGTGTACCCATCCTAGACTGGAAAACCCAATGTAGAGGGATATATACTATAATTGGGAACTTTCCTTCAAAACTAACTTTGATGACTATCTTAAATTTAGTGCTGATAACTCTGGCACCAAATTTTGCTAAAAGGTAACATAATCTGTGCTTGATAGCCTTTGGACTAACACATTTGGATGGTTTCACCCCACAAATACATAGGAAATATACACTAAAAATTTCAAAAACTTGGATCTAAAATGCTTTAATAATTTTTTTTTGCATTTTAAACAAATCATTGTTCTGGAATTATTTTCATATAACAAATGCCATGTTCTATATGCTTCTGAAGTCATATTCTTAAAATAGCTTATCACCCTGATATTTATATGGGGACATCCTAACTAGTTTTGCTTGCAGTATTTTTGCATTGTAAAATATTTTAAGTCTGTTGGTTGTCCTTGTCAAATGAATACAACAAAGCCAATTTGTTATATAACCTGTTTTCTTTCTTTCTTTTTTTTTTTAGACATTGGGCTTGTACTTTTTTTTACCTTAATACAACAAACTATAAGGGAAAATCCCAGTAAATATGGGAAAGTTTATGTATTGTGTATTTAGTCACCCCTACCACCAAATTTACCCCTTTCTTTTTTCCTTTTGTAAAAACAAGGTCACAGCAGTGATGACTTGTGTTATGGTTTGTCATGTTGTTTCTTTGTTTACATGTATATGTTATAGAAAAGTTATATATTAGTGACTGTTAATATCCATCTTTATAGTTCATCTCTATCATTCATTTCTTTGTAATTTTATATGTTAGGTGACTAGTATAATTTATCAGATTTTAAATGTTTTATGTGTGTTCCTACATTTCTCTGTGAGAAGATGCTAAGGTAACTATACAGGAAAAAAAATGTTATGTATAATTGAATATTTTAAGAATGGTTGAATGTAAGAATATATAAGTTAAAGTTGATACTTGAAAACATCTGTATTTTGATAACTAGTATTTAAGTAAATGCATATAGTGATTAAAGTCTGCCTCATTTTCAGTTATGCCCCAAAAACATTTATCACATAAGTTTAAATCTACTCACATTAAGTATGCACATTCTTTTGGATACAAGTACATTACACTCATGTTATTTTTATAAAGCAGATGACTGTTTGTAGTCTTTGCATATTATCTATGTCATATGTCCAGTAATGATTATTGAGAGTTATAAAAGGGGTCTGTGATCCTGCTGAGATGTTTTCTGTGTATCACTTTAACTTTGGTGGTAAGATTTCTCTTCCAAGTCCATTGTAAGATAAAAACTTCTGAGTGAAGGAAGAGTATAATTAATGTTCTTAACTGTGTCCAATCCACTCCAATCCAATCCAGTCAATATTTATTAAGCACCAGCCACTGCGCTAAGCATAAACACTAGGATGCAATTAATAAAAAGACAGTCCCTGCCCTCAGTGAGCTTACAATCTAAAGATAATGTCATGATATGAATGCAAAAACAATTAGAAAAAAGGACATTATTCCTACAATTTAAGAAGAATTTTTACCTGGGCTGTTGTCTAGATTAGTTTTATTTTTCTCTTAACTGGACTCGTGATTTCATCAAGGGAACTCCCAGTGATGAAACCTCCTCATTGCAGATTGGCAACTGATCTATATCTTGTCCTCTTAGAGAATTTCCTGCTCTTGGTAATACTAGGAATTTTATTTTGTGCATGTATATGTATATATGTAGGTATATATGTAAACTCTTCATATATACTATATATCTATGGATGTATGTGTGTATTTATTTGTATGTATGTATACATGTGTGTATATGCAAATACATCAAGAATCAAAAAAAGTTTTAATGCAGTTTAAAGCTTTAACAGCTTAAAATTGCACTGTTTTGGGGATACATTCTATCCATCTCTCCATGTTTGTGTATATGTATATATACATATATACATGTGTGTATATATATAACATATACGTATGTATGTATATACACACATTATAGAGACATATATAAATTTGCATGTATATCTACACATACATATATACACATATATGTACCATTTGTATACATAAATCCAATGAATATATACTATATATTACATTCAGCATTTAAGAGCCATTGCTTTAAGAAAATTATACTTTAGTAGGTTATCAGTGCTTTTGTGACAACATGGTAAGTTAGCAAATATGCAGAGTACTTGATTTCATTTTTTCTTGGATTATTTTCTTATTTCCACTAGTGGCTTAAGTGCCCAACATTGGGCAAAATTGTAAGAATTTCTAAACTTTGCCTTTCTCTTGTTCTTCCATCTTTTTAGCTGAAATGATAATTGATAGACCAGATAATATATTTTATATATTTATTGGACTTTAGGAAAGATAAATTTGCAGTTAAGATATATAGCTAGGTTTGTATAAGTGTTTACTCTGAAGGTCTGTAGAATTATAAAAAGGTATGCAAGAAGTCATCTGTAGATGATTATAAGCTTCATAACTAATTAGGTAAAACCTTATCTCTATCTGTCTAGGGTTAAATCAATTAAGCTTTTCAAATAATGTTAAGGTTTTCATTTTCACCCTTTTTTATCAGTGAAATTATTCTTAGCAAGGAATAAAATGAGTATAGTAACAAAAGAAAAGCCCCCAAATCTCAAGGGTCATCCATTTCTTAACTGTGTATTTTCTTTGGGAATGTTCCTCTTTGGATATCTAGAGCTATGATATGGCACACTGTTCATTTAATTATTTTGATACTCAGAGAGATTAAATTCAAAATGATTAAGACAACTTAAAACAATTAATTATACAACTAAACATGGCAGTTATTTTCTTTATATTTTTTTCCTTTCTCTGTTGTAATTGCATATGTACTATAGAATTGGAAAAGAACACACAGATAAGTTGTATTTGTTTCAGTAGGCCAATGGATTGGAATTGAATTTTTAGCAGTAATGATCTCAAAGTAACCAATTTTTCATTGGATACTTTAAAAACAAATATTAATATTCCCTATAGCAACTGGAGGAATATGTGAAATTGACAAAATTTTATAAATTACTGGTCAGTTAGAGTTGATTTGTTCTGTATAAAATATATTCTAGTTTGAGTGAATCTTAATATATATTTATATATATTGTTTCAGTTCATTGTTCCTTGACGGTAAAGAGTGTATCATTTATTGTATTTGTAGCTCTTGCGCTTGTCACAGTGCCTAGCTGATAGGGATGGGGAATCTGCGGCCTCAAGGCTACATGTGGCCCTCTGGAATTCAAAAGGTCCTCCGGAAGGCTACACTTGAGGACCTAAAGGGCCACAGGCTTCCCACCCCTGCTCACTAACAGAAATGGCATTTATTAAATGTTTGTTGATTAATTGGTTGTTGTAAGCTTCACTTTTTAAAAGACACTCTACTTTTTAAAGTGATTATTTTTAAAAGATTAATTTTAGAGACTCATCAGTAAATTGAATGATGCTTAGGTGGTTTTCTTTATGTCAGTTAATTGAAGCAGACAACTAGGAAGTCAGTAAAGTTGGATACTTCTAAGTGAACAAGTTAATTATCTCTATATGTGAGTTGTTTTTTTGTTAATGCTGTTTCAGAATGATGAAAGCCTTTATCCAAAACAGCAGATATTTATGTCATTTTATTTTACTAAACACACGCATATATTTGTTATTTTTTCTTCAACACTAAAAAGTAATCTTTGTGAATTTTAAACTAAGTAATTAATCCAAAATATGTTATTTTAATAAAAAATGAACAAATAGAATATTTTAACCTTATACAATAGGAGAGAAAGTTAGAAATTAAATTACATATATTTTTTTTAATTCTTTTTAAACTTGGAGAAGAAATTATTGTTATCCAAGCCCACAAAGCTAGCCAGAGGCAGAGATTGGATGAAAACCTCTGTTTCAAGACTTTAACACTTTTCTTTCCATTGTAACATATGGTCTCCAGATACTGCAATACCTGAATTCATTCAAATATTTTTGAGCAATATATATGCATATGTGTAAAGTGTTGAGGGGGTGCAGTCACATAAAGTTCAACAAGATTTGGCTCTTCCCCATTTGGAGCTTATGAATTAATTGAAAAGATTTAGATTGAAAAGACATAGACAAATTATCTAAACATAAATTGTATTTATGAATGCCCACTTTCTCATAAATAAAGAGTAGGGTCCAAGTTAGAATATGAAAACATACTTAAAAGTATAATTATACTTTAAAAATATCAAAGTTAGAAAGTAATGTGGAATTCACTTCTTACAATGCCAAAACTTTTTACTCTTTATATTGGCACACTTTGCTTAATACAGTGGAAACATTTCTGAAAGATTTCAGATAAATATTCGTATACCTCATTTTTTTCAGCCATTCCAAAGGGATCTACAACTTAGAGAATGATTACCCTGTAGTTCTTTTTAAACACAAAATATATTTTTAGATTTTCATATATATCAAATTTTTTAATTCAGAGTTTGTTTGTAAATTATTTTTCAACCCATCAGGAAAAAATTGTACTTGATTACTTAAGAAGATCCTTCCACTCCTTCCATTGATCTGGAAAAGCCCTTTGACACTTTAGTGAATAAACTATCTATGAGTCTCTGTGGTTAGCCACCAAATTCCTGTACCATACCATAGTATCTACAGGGCTTGTGCTCTCTTGGTGTACCTGTTAAGTACTTAGGTCATCTCTATGCTGTAATGAAGCATTAGTCGTAGAGATTAAATAGAAATATTTAATCAAAATATATTTAATTTTTTCCTTCACAATACATAGTTCACATAGACAATAGAATATGTTTGTTGCAGAATTTATGTCTCCAGATTTTAACCAGGTCAATGGCATCAATTCTTTTGAAACCTTATTAACAAATATTCATATTTTGAATGATTTATGTTGAGTATTGAAATTTGTACTGGTCATTTTGGAAGTATAATTGCTAGATATTCAGGTCATAGTTCACACATTGTCTTCAGTCGTTAAGGATTGAAGATGTATCAGGTATTAGTGGTGATGATAATATGAATTGTTATATTACAGAACATTTCTCAAAAAGGCCTCCATTGTATAAACCAGTAATGGGATTTCTGGGTCAAAGGTTATGCATAATTTATTTATATTATTTGTATAATTCTAAGTCAAGTGAAGTCAACAAACATTTATTAAGTTCCTACTATATGCCAGGCACTCTTAATTGCTCTGTATTGTTTTCTATTGGGCTAATTCACAGATGGGCCATTAGTGTATTAGTGTGCCTGTATTCCCACAGACCTCTGGACAATGACCATTTCTGTTTTTATCATCTTTGTAAATATTTTCAAGATATTTATTATTAGAAGTTGTAATCTACGTAATCATGATAACTTTCTTAATTTTTAGTATTAACATATTTAAATTATATGCAGAAAAACATTCCATACTTTAGCAACCTTATAATTCTATGAATTAGCATTTTTTATATTTCTTAATATGATTTCAGTTAGGGGTTTAACAGAGAAAGCAAATTTTGTTGTTGTTGTTGTTGAGTCGCTTCAGTCATGTCAAAATGTCTATGACCCCTTTTAGGTTTTTCTTGGCAAAGATGCTAGAGTGGTTTGCTGTTTCCTTCTCCAGCTTATTTTAAAAATGAGGAAACTGAAGCAAACAGGATTAAATGACTTACCCAGGGTCACACAGCTAGTAAGTGTCTGAGGCCACATTTGAATTCAGTTCTTCCTGACTCCAGGCTGGGCTCGTCATCCACTATACCATGTAGCTACCTTTGGAAGTTAATTTACCCAAGAAATTAACTGTACAGTGTTCTAAATGGTTGTTACAGTTCTTTCTGATTAGAGGGAAAAGATTGTTTCTTTAGTTTTGTTTTGCAAAGCATGGTGATTAACATACAGAATTCCTGAAAGTCTTTAAACTATTAAAGTTTAAAATTTCACTAAGACTAAGACACCCTGTATGTAAATCAGCACCCCTTAACTTTTAGTAAGGAAGGTAAGAAAAGGTAAATGTCATCAAAAAAGGATAATTAGCATAAAATTAATGTTATTTTTAAGGATATTTGGTTATCATTCCCAATCCTTTCCACAGTGATTGCTTTTAATTGAATTTTAAAAGTATTAATTTTTATTGTAGTGTTGGGGGGTTGTTAGCTTTAAAAAAAAACTAAGTTTAATTGATTCTTTTTTTTTTTGTTCTTACATAAATAATTTTTGGAGGTATTACTTCCACTCTCACAACCTGTCATTGAATCTTTTAACAAAGAATAGTTCATCAAAACAACTGATGCAGTGACCCCGTGAGAGAGAGAATATAGTAATCTTTCCTAGTAATCTTCCTTTCTTGCTGGAAAGAGAAAAAATAAAAACGTTATCGATATTCAGTTATTTAGCATTTGACTTCTATTTAGTTATCTTTTCACTTATGTTGTTATTAATTTGTATATTGTTGCTCCACTTCTGTTTTTTCTTTATTAGTTTATGTAAACCTTCCCATTTTCTCTGAATTTCTCGTCTTTTTGATTTTTTTTTGTTTACGTCACTTAGATTTCTAAATTTATTACCGCTCCGTTTTCTACCCAGAAAACTCTCTTTTCTTACACAGAATTTTGAAAATTAGGAAGAAAAATAATTAAATGAAATCAATCAATATGTCAACTACATTGTTCCATATCTTTACTTTTCTACCTTTCCAAAAAGAGAATGTTATATATTTCTTCAGCTCTTCCTTAGGGCCAAGCTTGTTCATTATAAGAATTCAAAACTCAGGTTTGTTTTGTTCAGTTTCTGTTTATATTGTTTAGTCATTTTGTATTTTGTTTTCCTGGTTCTGCTTACTTTCCTCTTCTATCAATTCACTTAAGCCTTCCCATGGTTTTCTGAATTCTTTGTATTTATCATTTCTTACTCCAAAGTAATTTTCTATTATGTTTCAATACCATAGTTTGTTTAACCATACTGCCATCCGCGGGTAGATACTTTGTTTCCACTTATTATCATAAATAATGCTGATACAAATATTTTGCTATGTATTGGATCTTTGTTTCCATCTTTGACATTCATAGTTTATGGCCAAGATTTCTGGGTCAAAAGGTACACACAGTTTAGTCACTTTTCTTGCATAATTCCAAATTGTCTTCCAGAATATTTAGATCAGTTCATGGTTCAGTAATGTAGATGTGTGCCTGTGTTCCCATATTCCTTCTGACTGTGACTTTTTCCTTCTTTAATTTTTTTTGTTATCTTTGACAATTTCCAGAGTATGAAATAAAACTAGAGTCTTTTATTTTGCATTTCTATTATTGTAGGTGATTTGGAGCATATTTTTTCATGGAGGTTGATGTTTTGCATTCTGTCTTTCGACAATTGTTGTCTGCTTTGACCACTTATTTACTGAGGAACGGCTCTTGGTTTTTATATCTGTTAGTATTCCTTCTATAAATTATAAGTAACATTTAATGTAAAGATTTTTCCTATCTCACAGCTTGTTTTATTCTTTCTGCATAATTTAGTTTTTGTAAAATCCATTAGAGTAATTAATGCATATTGACTCAATTCTTTTCATATTCTGTTCATTTTTTGAACACTACTTTCTTTAGTTTATAATTCTTTCTGAATTCATATCGATGCAACTCTTTAGCTGTCAGTGTTTAACATTGCCAGATTCTTCAGGCATCTTAGCATATTTAAAACAACAAAAAAGCCTAATTAATTGTTTCCTGGCAACCAAGGTGCTATTTCTATGAAACATGATTCCATTTGTCCTTTAGATCACTTGAAATATGCCTCAATCACCAAGGAGAGTGCAGAATTCATTTTTCATCCTTCTTCAATAGAAGGCTTTTCATATTTTTATTTTATTAGAGCTTTTGACAAAAATAGTGAACTTTTATTAGTTTGTAATTACAACCATGAAATAACAATTGGTACAAATAAATGCAAACTAGATATTTTAAAAGTCGGATTACCTTTAGCAGTTTTATAAATGAAGGTAATTGAAATTAAATGAGCTTCTTTCCAAATCTAAAACTTGTTTCTTTTGGGAAATGACTTCTTTTAAATGGGAGTAA
This sequence comes from Vombatus ursinus, assembly GCF_900497805.2. Lineage (NCBI taxonomy): Eukaryota > Metazoa > Chordata > Mammalia > Diprotodontia > Vombatidae > Vombatus > Vombatus ursinus. Next base: position 6,807,338 of record NW_020954572.1, on the reverse strand, counting down.
CATTTATCTTAGGGAGAGTAGAGAATTACTTTTCTCTCCATATAAGATTGATCAAGGCTCAGAGAAAAGGTATTTTACGTTAAAATTTTTCAGTAATCTTTCCATTACTATGTAACTATCAATATGTTCACTCTGAATAAAAACAATGAAAATATACTTTGATTACTAATTTTCCATGTTTAGAGTTGATTTTCATTTGTTGGGATTTAGAACCTCAGGGAATTTGGAGAATGGATAGTCTGATGTCCTTTTAAATTAAGTGAAGTGGTAAATTATGACTGCACAGCCCAAGATTGATTGACTGTCAGGAACTGTAGCTTCTAAATTGATAACATAGTAAAACTTATAGGCAGTTATGTTTCTAGTTCACAGAATATTGCATCAGCAGTTTGCATAATATTAAAAGTCTTGAAATGATCATCTAGCAATTCTCAATTAGGACAAGTTTTTAGTATTAAAAATACAATTTCTCCTTGTTTCATTTATTCCAACATTTCTTGTATGATTCAGATACCTAATTTGTTGCATTTATTATGAAATGGTGAACAGTTATTGCTTTTCATATACATGAGAGTTTAGTCAGAACCTCCTGTTTCAGGATGAACTGATAATTAATTCTTAAAAGGAAATGACTTCATAATAGTTTACTCTTTTCTCATATTTGTAGCAAAACATAAATTAAATTCTACTTCTCTAGTCTGTCATGAGAGAGCTTGGAAAACTAAATTACAGAACTGTTTTCATGATACAATTGTCAAATAGGAGAACTAGGTTCTTTGTTTTTGTTTTTTTTTAAATCCCTTTAATCCCTGTTAGTTGCTTTAGTTTTTAATCCAACATAAAATGGATTAAACTGAGAGAAAGTTACCAATTAAACTGATAGAAGTTACCTATAGTTGTTTTTAAGTAAAACACAGACATGGCATTTTTACATAGGTTGTATTCATCCTCCAAAGTATTTGCAGCATAAAGGATGATTTTTTTTTAAAGAATTTTTTTTTGGTAGAAAAGAAGGGGGGGCAAAACTCAAAGAATCAGTAGTTTTAATGAATCTTAATAACTTAATCCCTGATCTTCCTCTGCTTTGTACTTGGATTAGTGGTTCCCAAGCTGTGGCATGAGGATCCTATAGAGTTATCGTAATGAGTCTGTGAAATCATATCAGGCATTACCATTTTCACTTGGATTTAACTTCAATAAACTAAGCAGTTTCTTAGTGTGATAAATAATAAACATGTCTTTTATAAACTAATGTTTCACATACATTTTGTGACCATACTGACAGTATTTACTAGGTTATTACCTCTTTCTATGTAACTGGGATATTTGTGTGTATATTTGTATCAGTAGTATAGTATATAGAGTTAAGCAAAATATATGTATATATATATTATTATATCTAAAATTTATGCATATATCTGTGTTAATAATACAATACAAATTCATTTTTAAATGTTACCAATGTCATAGTACCGTTTTGTTATCATATACCTCATTCAGTAGACACAAATACTATATCTTGTACAGGTATATGTAAATATGAATAGACATATACATATAATTTTTTTTTTAATTTAAAAAGAGGTCACTTGTGTTGAAACATTTTGGAAGTCATCAACCTATATTTTATTCTAGGTGTGGTGGTTTGCAAAGGACCTGATTAGAATGATAATAGAAAAGGAATTTGCAAAGAATTTGGCTAGAAGTTGAAATCCATAGAGATTTTGGATTGGGTAGGAGTGGGAAAGATTAGCCAAAGATTAAAAGGGAAGAAAAAAAGGAAAAACAAGGAAAAGAAAAGAAAAAGAAAATTAGATATACTACAGCTAAAAGCATTAAAAAATTCTACAACATTTATGTGGATGAAAAGTCTTTAAAGAGCCAATTTAGTTTTCACTTTTGCCTTGCAGAAACTTAAAAATGTTTGTAGTGTATTCTATTCAATTCATTTACAAAGAAGACTAATGCGTGGACAGGATAGGATTTTTTTTCCTAAAATTTTAAATTTATCCTTAAATTTGTTTGACAATATAGATAATATAAGCAAAGAATATTAGTAAATAGATTTGATTTCAAGGTTTGCAGCCCTGCATTTTTCCCAGAAAGGAATTAATAAAAATTAAATATTTTCATGTACTTAGTGATTAAATATTCTTGAGTTATAAATATCTGTCATTGGTTAATTTAGGCTAGGAAAGCAAAGCAGTTTTATATAAAATTAATATGCATAATATCCAGTAACATGGTTAGCAATTAGTTTTTATCAGATTATATGTATTTTAAGTTACAAGAATAATTCCAAGGTAATTAAAAACTAATTTAAATTTGTGTTTATCACCTTCCTGATACCAGTAGTATTACTTCAAAAGTTAACTACCATTGACACAGTTATGAATATTTAATATTCTTCCCAAAATTACATTAAGAAGCATTTAGACAATAAACTTGAAGTTACATTAAATATTGAGTACTTCAGTGCCCTCTCCATGGTATGTATATATTGAATATAAATTAATCTCTATGAAAGGAATGAATTATGATAGAGTATATACTGTACTTCTCATAAGAATTTGATTCTTTTAAACAGTTATCTTACTGATCAGTAAGACTCTTCTCAGAAGTTAACTTTATTATTCTGGTTAAGACCCAAGGATAGATAGAATTGGTAAGGGTCAAACAACTGATTAAAGGAAATGAGAATGAGATTCGCATGTCCAGAACTCTGATTAATTTTCTTTGGTTTGCATTTCTTCAAAAATGTAAATTAATAAGTCATATCTCACCCTGGTTTTAATTTAGTTCTGCTGAAATCTGAAAGTTCTGCAACCTACATGTTTTATAAATTATTTTCTGACTTGCTATTGTATATTGTCATTGAACATTTTACTTGTGTGCTCTGTTATGATATGTTTATAATACATAATATATGATATCTGTTTATAATACATAGAGATCTAATTGAATGACAAATTGTGAATTATGCTTAATATCCATAATTAACACCAGTACACTTAGGTTTTAATTGTAATTGCTCTTTAAAAAGGCATATGCAGAAAGTTTTTAATTACTTCCTTTAAAACATATTTTCTACTTTTTCAAACTTTTAAACTTACATGTTGGAATTGAAATTCTTTCTGTGAAATATATTTCCTTTTTATAATGTAGAAATAGAAAAAAGATTAATCAGGAATCTGTTGTTTAGCCAGCTTTTTTGAAATAGATATAGCTATCTTCCAATGGTAGTATCATTAGTAGGCCACAATTTTATCTTAATCATAGGCTATGTTTTATATTTTTATATGATAATGAGCTCTTTATAGAAATACTGTGCCATAGTGGTCAGAGAAGAAAGCTCTCATAGCTAGGAAGACCTTGGTTCAATTCCCACCTCCATCACATAAGGGCAATGTGAGTGGGCCAAGCACTTTACCTCTCAGTGATCCCAATAACTTTATGAATATGAGTTGCAAAGAAGGTGCCAATTTGCATTTGAGAATTGTACCAATGTCTCTGTCTCCAATGACAATAACACATAAGAAATACTCTTCCTTTTATCATTGTCTTCCTCCCAAAACTTTCAGTGCTTCCTATGTCAAGGAAATTAAGGATTATAAAGTGAAAGTTCACAATCTAAGAATGAAAGAACAGGAAACAAATTGGTCTTTAAAAAAAGTACTTGGTATCTCCCTTGTTTTTCTCTACTTGAAATAATCAATCAACAAGTATTTATTAAGAATATACTATTTGTCAGGTACTGTGCAAGAAACTAGAGATAAAAGTAAAAAAAAAATATGAAACTAAAATGAAAAAAACGAAACAATCCTAATTCCCAATGAACTTGCGTTCTAATGGGCATAACTAAATTATGTACTTATACATGTGTTTCTGTGTGTGTATGTATGTGATACATATGTATATACTTGGATGTATGTATTACACACATCACTGGACCAGTTAGGCTGTGCAGTGAATGGATCACCAGATTTAGAGTCAGCAAGACCTGAGTTCAAATCCATCCTCACTCAGACACTTACTAGCTATGTGATCTTGGGCAAATCACTTCACAGTGTTTGCCTCAGTTCCTCATCTGTAAAATGAGCTTGAGAAGGAAATGGCAAACCACTCCAGTATCTCTGCCAAGAAAACCCCAAATGGGGTCACAAAGAGTTGAACATGACTGAAATGACTAAACCACAATACACATCTCTACATATATATATATATATGCATATATATATATACACACATAAAGTCAGCAAATATGAAAAAAAATTGTTCTTTGATTCTTTTAAAAATATTATATACATTTTCAAACTTTTGGAATTATATGTTGAAGTTAAAATTCTTTCTATGGGACACATTTCTTTTTTTTTAATGTAGAAATAGGAAAAAAAAAGTTAAATTAGAGGAATCTGCTTTTTAGCCGCTTCTGTGACATAACCAGTTGCACATATATGCATATGTAGGCGTATATCATTTGCATGGAAATAATAGTTAAACCCCTGGGAGTTGATGGGATTACCAAGAAAAAGCAGAGGTTCTTAACCTTTTTTGGTCCTGAACCCTTCGCAGGCTGGTAAAACCAATGAACCCCTTTCTAGAATAATGCTTTTAAATGCATAAAATAAAATACCTAGAATCACAAAGAAAACCAAAAATACTGTATATTATATATGTATATAGAAATATATCTTACAATTTTTTAAATGTATGGATCCCAGAAGTCATAAAGAGAAAAGGGCCTTTGAAGGCAGAACCTTCAAGAACATAGTTAGCGATATGATGCAGATAATGAGCCTGGAAAGGAGATGGAGGAGTGAGCAGAGAGGTAAGAGACAAACCAAGAGGAAGCATCCAGATAGGATACGAGATAGGATAGCAGTATCAACAGTGTCAGATACAACAGATAAATTGAGAATGAAGCATCTTGAGCAAAGATCTGACAATTAATGAGATCTTTGGTAGCTTTAAAGAGAGCAGTTTCAATTGAGTGATAAGATTAGTAGCCAGATTGCAAAGGATTGAGAAATGAGTGAGAGGTAACTAAGTAGAAACAGTAAGCATAGATAACTTTTTAGGGCATTTGACTGAGAATGGGAGGAGAAATAGTTTAAGGGGTTGGTAATAGGATCCAATGAAGGGTTTTTTGTTTTTGTTTTTGTTTTAGGATGAGGGACATGGTTGTATTCGAAGGCAGTAAAGGAGGAACCAGTGAATATAGAGAGGTTGAAGATTTGAAACAGAATTATTGAAGATATAATATACTGGAGAAGATGGGAAGGTTAAGGGATCAAGGGGGTTAAGTACACTTAGGGAGAGTTTGGCCTTGCCAAGGAGAAGGAACGATGTACTCTTATCATCTACAATATTGTTAACAAGTCTTCTGAGAGTTTGAGTGTAAATTAAAGAATGTGGATATTTTTCTTTGAAGAAAATACTTAAATATTAATTGCAACATCTTTTTTAAAAACTACTAAACAATGTTGATTAGAATCCACATCTATACTAGAGTAAATAACTTCTTTTTCTCAGTTTCTTCCTCTACAAAATAGGAATTTAAATAGATGATGAAATTCTCTCAGTGTTAAATTATTACTTAATATCCTGTGTTATTTAAGGTATAAATACGTGTTAGAATTGGAAAGATGTATTTATATTTTTAATTTGAAAAGGTTTCATTTGGAACACTGAAGATAAATATCATGAAAACTGGCGTTTCAATAGAAACCAGTGTTAGTTAAAAGGTATTAGTGAAGAGTAGAAGTAGCAACAGTGAGTCTGCTGAATCATAATATAAAGATTGCTCTATAAAACAAGGTGGTGATGAATGATAGTTTTTAATTCCTTTTACCAGGAAAACTTCAAATTGGACAAATAGGTTTTATATTACCACCTTTTCCTGTTTGCGTGTTGTCTTCCTCCTTCAAATGTGACCATCTTGAGGGTATGGACCATGTTTTTGTCTTTCTTTGTATCCCCAGTCTTTAGCCTAGTATCTGGCACATAATAAATGGTTGTTGACTGACATATTTTCTACATTGAAATTTTATCTTGAAATATTACTTGAAAATTATTTTGTGTTTTGGTCATATGAAGATAATTTAAAAGCACATAACTTTTACCACCGACATAACAGAATTTAATGCAGCTATAATGTAGAATTGTGAACTACAGCATGAAATGCCTTATTTTTTGATTAGTGAAATTCATTAGTAAGGGTCTAGAAATAAACATTGAATTTTATATAAATTTTATATGCATATCCATACAGTATATATGTAAATTTTATATAAAGAAAGTTAGAGTACCGAATAGTGTTAAGCATGGGTTGTTGTTATTGTTGTTGTTGTTGTTTTTGGGGGGAGGGGCAATCCTGTTTGACAAGCTTACAGGTGTAACTGTGCTAAAAATCAAAGAAATAAAATGATAAGCCTAAAAAAAATTGCTGTCATTAGGAATTTTTATTAACTTCTAGTTATCTTCTCAATGCTATATTGTCTATTTTTTTTTTTTACTATTTTATCTGCCCTTGCTCCCTTTCCTGCATATTGGAGGCACTTTATTTATACTTTCAATTTCGTTAAATTCTTCTTACTAAACTTATTCTTTTGCATTAAATATTTTACTTAGGATTATAGTTGAGTCACTTTTTAGTAGTATTTGTTAATTTATTCATCATTTCTTATATAAAGCAGCTTCTTTCATATGCATTTTTATTGGATCTACAATGGAATTTGCATTTATTATCCATTTGTTAATCTTAAGTAGTTAGTGCACATCTGTAATTCTTTGTTCTGCTCAAAGGGCCACAGGAAGATATATCATTTACATTGCAGAGAGGGTCTGTAGAAGGTTATTCAGAATAGCGAGCTGTTGAATAACCTTCTTATGTTAGCAACTATTTAAAATATAGAGTATTTAGACTGAAGTAGAAAATACAAAGGGGAAATATAGTATCTCTCTTCAAGGTTTTGGGAGACTGTCATGTGAAAATAGGAGTAAAGCTGCTATGTGTAGCTCTTGAGAGTAGAAGAACTAGGTCTAATAAATGGAATGTACAGGGAGACAGATACCAGGTTTCAATCTAAGAAATAATGTTTTAACTACCTGGTAATGCAATAGGCTTCCTCTGTACAGGTGCTATAGGTAGGATTCTATAATGAAGTAATAGGATGAAGTGGGTGACTTCTAAGGCTCTATTTAAGACTCTCGGGTATATATTTTGTTTATCAGTTATTCATAGTGTTTAACCATATGAGAAACAGTTTGGCTTAATGAATAGTTGGCCTACATTGGAATTTAAATGACCTAGGTTCAAGACATGCTATGCAACCACAGACAAGTCAAGACATCTCTCAGTGAAGTCATACTTTTGTGTCACTTTTGTTTGCTCAAAAAAAAGTGAATATAAATATCAGTTAATATAAACACAAGCTAGCAAACAGTGATTACAAAAATATGACATGCTGTATGAAATAAATGCAAGATATAATGAAAAACTAACAATATATCATGTGATTGGTAGAAACAGAAAAAAGTATGTAAATTTCTATTCTCTAAATTAGAAGTATAACATTAGCTACTACTATTAAAAATAATACATATAGTACTTGTTAAATTTTTAGTTTGAAACTTCTTTCAAGGAGCTCAAATCATGCTTTGATCATAACAGTAAAACCAAAAGAGAAAGTAGAGATAGGATAGTGTAAGGGATGATAATTGAATGAAAAAACAAGAAGGAAGAAGATAAGTCAGGAGGAACGGTAAAAAGGAAGAACAAGCAAATTCATCATAAAAAGTAATCCATATATAAATAAAAATAAAGATAAAAAAGGTGGTCCCTTTATCCACTGTTTTTTCTCTTCAAAATAAAATAGGAAGCATTAGTTGGTCGCAATATAGATAGTGGAAGAATATTGTATATTATGGTTAGAAGGGAAAGTAGAAGGGATAGAAACCCATGGATATTACACCTCACTTTTTTAAACATTTTTCTGCAAAACCAACAAACCTTAATACTTTCATTGTGGAGACTTACTTCATTTTACTACCATCTCAACTCCATGATTCCTCTATTTAGCTATTAAATTTCAAGATCTTTATGCATATGTATATATATGTATATAGACAAATATACATAAATATTTATATGAAACAGTGGATTTAGCTGAAGAACTGTAACCTTTTAGTAGTTATTTATTATTAAATTAAACTAACCATAAAACCTTAGTTGTATAAGAAAACGTTATTGGTTTTTTCTTTTAGAAATTATATAAACCAAAAGAATTTATGTGTGTGTGTGTGTGTGTGTGTATGTATAATCTAGGATGTTATGTCTTATTTTATTTCATAATTATACTGCATTTTGTTTATATGTTTTCTCTGATTTCTTTTCAAAATTTGTATTTGTGCTCTTTTTATGGGACTTGTGCTGTCAGTGAAGTAAATTTTGAAATACTTTTCAAAGTGATTTTCTTGTTATTATAGGATTGCTATATTTTTCCTGTATTTACTACTCAGTTTTCATAGTATTAGTAGAAAACACTTTCATCATGACAATTTTGCAAAGTCAAGATTTGTGTAGAAAGTCGGTTAAAATTAGGACATTCTATAGCTAGAACTCTGATTCTGTACTCTGATGTAACTCAACTTGATATGTCTTGGCTTAAGTTAGACTGAAGGTAAAATCATGAGAGTGTTTATCTTTTAATACCAGAAGTTTTGAAGTGGGTATTCACTTGTCATTTAATAGGAGTGGATATAGGGTTTAAGTTAATCATGCTTAAGTCATGTTTCTGCTTTTAAAATAATCTTAAACAGGTTAAAATAAAATTTAACAATAGACACAAAGTGATTTATAGTTCTTTAACTTACTTTTTACAACTATGGATTCTAAAGTATTTTACCGTCATATGCTTTAAAGAATTTTTCTCCACTTTGTGTATTTTTTGGACAACACATTGTGACAATAGAAATGACTCATGATATGTGTCAAACAACAATCACTATTTCCTCTCTCCAACTTTACAATTAAAGTTTACACTTGTTCTTTTTTGACTTGGCTTCTAGCATTGAAGTATTATATTCTACTCTTTCAAGTTAAATGGGCCTCTGCTTTCACTGAACTATTATCAAATCAAGGATAATAATTATTTGGTTTTTTATGTGTGTAATTAACAGAAAAAGATTTAACAGCCTTTCAGCAAACAAATCATCATATTTATCATAATATGGTAATTGTTCAGATCTGAGTGGAATGAGTTCTTCTATTGGAATACAGGATAGTTCATAATGATTTTGAATCAGAAGTGTGGTTGTATTGTTTGGTGTGATGAGGCACATGATTCCAACACTTCCATGTTTTCACTTTACCAATCTTGGGTAAAACATGGCAAATACGTCTAAGGAAGTTATTTTTGACCTTTGAATCATTGAATTTTAGAGCCACAAAGAATCTCAGAGATCCATTACTGTCCATTACTGTCCCTTACTGTCAGCAGGAAAAAAAAGTTATTTACTGGTGGTTATGGTTTTAAGAAATACTGAATTATAGCTAGTATTTTGCAATGAACACTAAATTTGAAAGGCAGTGTAGTGCAAAGAAAACAAAACAAAATGCTGAATTTGTGGTCAGAAGACCTAGGTTCAGTTATCTACTCTGCCACATACTCCCTATTTGACCTGAACATGTTGCTTATTTAACCTCTCTGGGCCTCAATTCCTCATCTGTTAAATGAGGATGTTGGACTAAGAAACCTGGAAGCTCAATTTCAGCTCTGAATCTAGGTTCTTATGATCCTACTTACTAATGATCTTTGGTAGCTAGGTGGCACAGTAAATAAAGTGCCAGGCCTAGAGTCAGGAAGATTCACCTTCCTCAGTTCAAGTCTGCCCTCAGACACTTACTAGCTGTGTGACCCTGGGCAAGTCACTTAACTTTGCTTGCCTCAGTTTCTTCATCTGTAAAATGAGCTGGAGAAGGAAATGGCAAACCACTCCAGTATCTTTGCCAAGAAAACTCCAAATGGGGCCACAAAGAGATGGACGTGACTGACAATGACTGAACATCAATAACCAGTTACTAAATCCTCTCAGCTCATAAATATGTGTGTATGTGTATTTTCTTAATTTATTACCAAGGAAGTAACGATTTTCTTGCTTTTAATGCATATTTTTAAAACAAAAATAACAAAAACTGTCACTGAATTATCTATTTCGGTATCTCACATATGTGTTCTGAACTTTGAAGTGCTAGAAAAGGTCAAATTATTGTTACTGATTGCTGAAAGGGTTTCAAGCTGCATTTATAAAAATCTTATTTTCCAAGATAGATAGATAAAAGGAAAATAATATATTTCCATGTCAGTAATTTCTCAACTTTTAAGTCAGATAAGACTTTTCCAATTAGTTGAGTCTCTTTTATAAATCTTGTCATTAATTTTTAGATGATTATAATTTCTTTAATTCATTTGCAAGAATGTATGCTCTTTAATAAGAATCTTAATTATTTTTGTCATTTGCTCTTCATTTGAATGACTCTAAACAAAACATGATCTAAGACTTGAAATCTATATATTTTAGATAATTTTTGTTCAGCAAGCATCTATTAAGTGTCTTCTCTGTGCACAAAGCACATATGACTGTTTCATTCTGCAAGACCTGTCTCTGTGTCTTTCTTTGGCTTTTTGTGAATACTCACTCAATACTTTATCCATGTTTTCTAGATTTGTTTCTAATTTCATATGACTTTGAAGTGTCTATGTCACTATATATTTGTATAGATATACTTCATAAACCCCTTTTGTATGTTATAATTGTATTTGTATCCATTTGTATGGCAAATTATTATACTACATTTTATATGAAAAATACTCAAGACTTTCTGCTTTTTCATTTTTCTCTTTTTTGTTATGATTACTATTAATACCTCTTAATGGCTTTTTTATCTTGAGGATCTCTTCATGTTTCTGTACTACAGGATTAAGGTGTTGGTGAATTTATTATTTGGTTCACATTTCTGTAGTAGTAGGTTTCGGGTTACACCAATGCATGTCCATGTTTCCGTATTTCAGGAGAGTTGAAGGCTATAAGGGAAATCTGTTATAAGGTATAATTGAGTGCAGTTGAAAAAATTGAAATAATTTAAATATGAAAGTAGATGGTACAGTGGCAAAAAGCCTGTACATGGAGTTAATAGCTATGAGACTGACCATGGGCAAGTAACTTTACTTCTGTAGGCCTATTTTCTCATCTGCAAAACTGGTAATTATGTTGGTTGCATGATTATTGAGAGAATCAAATAACAGTGCAATTACTTTGTAAAGTCGTAACTGATATACAAATTTAAAGTGATATTATTATTAAAAGGTTCTTCTAAAAAATACTCCAGTGGGTTACCAGACCCTTTAGATTGTGGGTGACAACATAGTATGAATGTTGTTATCTTTTACTGTTGTTACACGAATGTTTCACCTCCTTTTACAGTCACATATTTCTTTGGCTTTGTCTGTTACTGTTCTTGAAAATGTCAGTTAACTAGCATTAAAATCAACCAACAAGAATTTATTAAGCACTAATTATGTTTTAAGCACAATGTTTGGCACTGGGGATATAAGTATAAAAACATAAAATAAGCACTATTTTCAAAGGGTATACATTTTAACGCAGAGAAAGAGGTAAGGAAAAGGAGCATTTGCAGCCATAGCGGCAATCTGGGTAAACCCAGACCTTGACCAACTAACAAGAACCCTCCTTGCCCAAGGGAACCAACACCTACCTCTCATCCCCTACCTCCAGCTATCTTGAGGAAGAGTAGAAGCAGATATGGATGCAATTGAAGATGTTGGTGGGGGGGGGAGGGCTGAGCAAGTCCAGACCCAGATCCAATCTCAGTTGATCAATTCCTTCTGCCAGAGGACATCCCACTTCCACCACCGTCGCCCCTTGCTTCCACCAGTGAGCAGAGGAGGCTCTAACTTCATTTAGAGTTGAACTCTAGGAGTTGAACCCAACCTAGGACTGGCCAAGTACCTTCTGCAATACTCATTAGAGAGCTATGAGTTTCATTATTCATCTCTCTCCCACTATTACCTTTGTGTTTTTTTTTCCCTATCCTTATTTCAGTCATTCACTGACCATTTAAGAAAAAAAAAAATCTCCAACCTCCATCTTTTTTTTTTTAATCTATATCTTTTTGAGTCCTATCCCACACCATTCCCAACCCTGCCCACACACACCTATGCTGTGTTCTGTGGAATTTCTTTTGCAAAGTGAGCAGGTGACCCTTCATTATGGGAATTTTTCTCTCACACTCCTTTTTTCCCCCCCACCAGCCGTTACAAAGACTTAATTACCTCCAAATGCTCCTGCAATTCCTGCTATTCCTTCTAATGTGATCTGTACCTTCTCTCACTCTCCAATACACTGATTCCACAGGAGAAGTCAGAATACTTCTTGTTCCCATAGTCACTTCTGGACCATTACCTTTATCACGTAGCAACTTTTCCTTTTTTAAAGTACAATCAGAATTTGCTACCCAATATAAATTGTGGTAGCTGTAAGTATAATGGCCCTCAAGTAATTCTCCCTCCTCAAATTCAGTTCCCTATCTTTCTCTCCTCCCTCATTTCTCCCTTTATACTAGAAAATAGTAATATTTGCATATTCTTTCCAAATCCTTTACTTCCTAATTCCTCAGCCTCCTTAAATCTCATGACCTAATCCTTTGCTACACCTCAGCATCACATAATGGGATAGTCACACAGTAGATCTTACAGTTTCTCACAAGTGTTCTACTTTCCCTGATTAGAAACTCAGACATTCCTACTATGATCATAACCTCCTATCATTATGTTTCTTCCTATACCTCACCCTTCATAAAACTATTCTTCACTCTAATCAAAACTTGTGATCCTTCTACCTTTTAGTATTTTCTCAAGTTATTATACCTCCTCTGATATCACTGTCTTCCCTCTTTATTATCAAACTAATATTTAAAAATTTCAATTCTATACTGTCCTCAGTTCTCCACCCCTTTGTCCATTATTGCTTATCTCTTTCCAAACGTCATGCCTTGAATACCCCCAACATCTTCCATCTTCCCTCTACTCAGGAGTTGCTTAACTCAAATGGACCAAAGTCTCACAACCATGCTGACTTGGTTTACATGCTGTAAACATTACAAATTCATGTTATCTGACCTCATATGGGTATTTATTGCATCAGGATACTCCTTTTAATCCTCTCTAATTGATTCCCTACAGAAGCTATTTCAAACTCTTATTTCTTCCTTAGACCTCCTTTTCCTTTTCTCTATATTAAAAAGAGGACCTTGCCTCTTCGTGGGAAAAAAAAATTGAGGTCATTCAACATGAGCTCTCCTATTCTCTTCCATCTCAAAATCAAGCATTGTGCTGGATACTTTGAATATTAGGACAAAGAATCAATTCCTACTTATCTACTAGGAGCTTGCATTCTAAAGGGGAAGACTCACATATATGAAGACACGCAGTGTGACTATAAAGTAAATAAATGCAAATTAATTAAGAGTATTTAAATATGAGCTAACATGGGAACCAGGACACCAGCAGTTGATGACATCAGGAAGAGCTTCATGTAGAAGGTGGTCTCTGAGCTACACCTTAAAGGAAGAAAATTATTTTAGGAATCAGAGATGAAGAATGTGTGAATTCCAGATGTGGAAGTCAGCCAGTACAAAGGCACAGAGACAGGAGATAGTGAGTTATGTGTGAGGAAATAGGGCAGTTTATTTAGATCCCCTATTGTGGAAAGAGGAAATAATGCCTAATGATAACATCATTGTTGGTAGCATCACTTGGAGCCAGGTTGTGTAGGATGTTGAAAGCTAAGCAGAGGAGTTTAATTTTTCTTTTCCTTAGAGCCATCAGAGTTCATTGGGCTGAGAAGGATATCATTATATCTCTTCTTAAGGAAAATCACTTTGGCAGTAGTGTATAGGATAACATGAAGTTTTGGAAGATGGGGGGCAGGGATACCAATTAAGGGGCCATTGCAATAGTCTAGGTAACAAATAGTGAGAGCTCAAACTAAGGTGATACCTACTGAAGTGGAGAGAAGATCAGATATAAGCAAAAACAGCAGGTTATTGGATATATGGAGTAAGGAAGACTGAGAGCCTGAAGATAATGCTGAGGTTGTGAATCTAGGAGACTAGAAGAATGCTGGTGGTATACCTTTGACAGAAATGGAGAAAAGATCATGAGTTCAGTTTTGTATATGTTGAGTTAGAGATATCTCAGGGCCATCCATTTTTAAATGCTCAATAGGCAATTGATAATGTAGGATTGAAGCTCCAGGGAGAAATGTACCCAGATCATATTAAACTACTGGAGATGATGTGATTACCAAGAGAAAAAAGGAGAAGGGAAATAGAGAAGGTAAATTAGGACAGAAACCTGGAAAATATCCACACTTAGGGTATGTGATACAGATGATAAAACAGCAAAAGATTCTGAGAAAGAATTACCTTGATGGTAGGAGAACCATGGGAGAGTATTGCCTCAAAACCCAGAGAGGAGAATGTTATCCAGGAAGAGGTTAATCAACAGTGTCAAATAAAACAGATGGGTTGAGAAGGATGAAGACTGAGAAAAGATCATATGATTTGGCAATTATCAGATCACTTGTAACTTTGGAGAGAGAAGTTTCAGTTGACTTATTATGTCAGAAGCCAGACTGCAAAGGGTTGAGAAATGAATCAGAGCATAGGAAACGGAGGCAGTGAGTAAAAAGGAGAAGCAATTTGGTAATAGCTTAAGAATGTGTTAAGGTCTAATGAAGAGTTTGTTTTATTTTTTAGAATGAAAGAGAATTGGTGGTACTATTTTGAAAGCAGTAGGAAAGGAACCGGTGGGTAAAGAGGTTGGAAGATTCTAGAGAGGGGAGATTATCAAAGATATAATCTGCTGAAGACAGGAGGGGATGGGATCAAGCCCCTGCTAAGTACCAGACTTAGGGGCAGCTATGTGGCACCATGAAGTGATCACTGGGCCTACAGTCAGGGAGACCTGAGTTCAAATGTGACCTCAGATACTTACTAGCTGTGTGACCCTGGGTAAGTTACTTAACCCTGTTTGCCTCAGTTTCCTCATCTGTAAAGCGAACTGGAGAAGGAAATAGTGAACAACTCCTGTATCTTTGCCAAAACAAAAAACGAAAACAAAACATAGGGGTCATGAAGAGTTAGACAGGTACTACAACTAAAAGTATCAGACAGTATGCCTGACTCTGACGATGCAAAGACAGAAATGTGACAGTTTCTTCCTTCAGAGGGAGAACATTTTGTTAGAGAAATAGCTTGTGAATAGATAATTATAAGAAAATTAAATTTAATATAAGGAATAAGATGTAAAATAGAGAGATGGCATTGGCAGCAGAGGATATCAGGAAAAGACTACATGTAACAGGTATTGTTTGGTGCTGTCCAATTAAACAGTCAAGCTTGGGTCATTCTGTTGGCTGTCTGCTCCAGTGAAACTTCTCTTTACGCTAGCTCTGACCACTGCTGCAGTTGATGATCCCTATACCTTTCTAACTCACAAAGTCCCCTACTCAAGGAAAGGAAACAGAAGAGGCTGGGGCTAACAGAAACCCACACAAGCTAAAATTGTTGCCATCAGCCCTCTCACATGAGTAGGATTGACGTGTTACGGAAGGCCCTTGCCAGTCCATCACTGAAGCACATCTTGCCACCTAGAGAGTCACAGCCAAAGGGGCCTCAACCAAAAGCTGTTTCTTTCAACAGATTAGTTGCCCCTACTCCTAGTCCTAATCCCTTGCTGCTGTCATAAAACAGGGGGAGGGCCAAGGGACCACTCAGGGTTTTCCACTTAGCACTAAAATGTCAAGGTCTTTTAGCAATAGGTCTCAATATGACTCGAAGAAGCCCTAAGCTCCCATATGGCTTCTAGATTCCATCCAAACCAGATTAAAGGGTCAGTTTATTACAGTAGAACAAACACTTCTCTTTGGAGTCAGAAAATGTATTCAAATCCTACCTCTGTCGCTTAGTTCCTGTGTGACTGAGTCATTTAATCTCTCTAGGAACATTGCTAGGCTTCTTTATCTATAAAATTAAGCCCCTACATTAGATGATTTTAAAGACCCCATCTGACTCTAAATCTACTATCCTATGATCCTCTACTTTTTGTTCCCCATTCTCATTTTGCCATTACCTGTTTCCAAGCTTGTGCTTACTGTTCATCAGCCCTGGAGTAATCTTTCCCCACACCCCTGCTTGTTAAAATACTTGCTTTCACTCAATTTTTCATGCTCTTCATGGAGACTTTCTAACCTAATCACTTTCTATCTTTGTGAATTCTGCATAATTTCAAGGTAGAAGGAGGCACTAGCAATTGAGGGATTAAGAAAGACCTCATGTAGGCAATAGAACTTATACAGAGGTTTGGAAGAAGGCAGGGGTGGAAATGAAGAAGGTGATGTGCATCCTAGGTGATATGGTGGGTGAGGGGAGACAGCAGCATTTGTAGTGATATAGAGACAAGTCAATATTTTCTAATGTAAGTTTAGATAAACATATTATTCTAGGCAATTGGTTAATTTATTATATCAAGCTGCTTTTAGTTATGTCCTCTTTAAAGTCTATCTTAAACATGCAGTGGCTTTTTAAAAGATTTAACTTAAGAAAAAATGTATACAATAAATCCCAGCTTATACCAATTCTTAAAGAAAGTAAATATATTACAATATTTTTTTTATTTCAAAAGCATGACCAGTTGGTTTGTTTAAAAACAAGATGTCATTAGAGCACTTTGTAAGGATTTGTAGTTGCTTCAACTAACTAAAAAACTGATGCCAGTTTTTCACTTCCTCTTTTGAAAACACATGGATTGTTTATGTAGGTTTCTAAGCAACACCAAATGTTGAAATAGTAGGAAGCATGAGTTTAAACTCTTGAAAGCAGTTTATCCAAATTTGTTATAACATACTTGTGGAATTTAGTAATTGATTAAAATGAAAACCAGAGCTATGTTCTGAGACTTTTTAACTTTAGGGTAAATAAACCCCACCCAGCTAGCATGAATATACACACATATGTATGTATATTTTTATATGTGTAAATACATACATATATAAACATGTATATCCTATATACATACCCATATACATATACACACAGTGACCAGATTTTTAGTACTTGCAATTTGAAAATGTGAGGGGTTGTTTTGATTTTGATTTGCTCCATTGTAGTGATCACCTGCAGTGGATTTTTTCTCACTGTTTTTGCTATATCAATATAATTTGCAATAAGAAGTGAGTGGTTTTAAGTAGCTTCTTTTAAATCTTTTTGTACATTATATTTTTCCTTACATAGGAAATTCATGCAGCATTTTAATCATTTAGTATAAAGTTAATTGATTGTCCAAGTAGAGTATAGCTATATGGTTTGCTTATTTCTTTCTTTCATTGAAGAATAACAAGATAGAATAAAAGGAAAAGTAATTCTTGGAACACTACTATGAAGTAAATTTGCATTTTCTGTCTTTTATTTAAATAAACTCCTTATTGCTCCCCATCAGCACTCCATCAGAAATCATAAGGATTTCTTGTTTGGCTGTGTTCTTGACCTTTAAAAAAAACAAACTAATGGTATTGCATAGTAGAAATATTTTTGAATAGTTATTTCATCCTCTAACCGGGCAATATGGTTAAAAAAAAAGTAGACAGAAGAAATGATGGAAGAGACAAAAGAAGGGTAAGAGGGATAAGCAGTATGATTGAATAGCCTTAAAATAAAAGAACAAAAAGTTAATAGACATAATCTTGTGAATTACTTTTGTGACTTAAATACGGTCCTGCATAAGTCCTTTTCTACAAAAAAGATTCATTATTCTCTGGGGAATAAAAAGAAGTTTACTCAGTATTTGTGTATTCTTGTTTTTTAGCCATTGGGTGGCAGACCTAAGTAGTAAAAGGGTTGATGGATCCAAACACATCCCCAGTCACCTAATCATGAAGTGTAAGGCAAGAAGAGAAATACAAAGGGAATTTTTTTTACTATACATCCCCAAATTATAGTAGGGGAATGTTTTTGGTTGTTTTGTTTTGTCTGAACCTCTGATTACACAGGCATAAGGAGTTTCTAGTGAAGAAACTCCATCTGTCCATGCAGATCAGCTCTGTCTTAGAGAGTTGCCTACGGGTAAGAGATTGTTCCTTGCCTTTGGTCCCAGCACCAGTGCGTATGAGAGATGAGAATTGAATCCAGATCTTCTTGACTCTGTGTTTAGCTGTCTGTCACTATGCTTGCCCTCCTTCTATTTTTTTAATTAAATGTAGATAAAGAATTTAAGAAAGTAGCTAATGTATAAATTGGGGTACATTGATCATCTTTCTTGGTGTAGAACAAGGAAGTATTTTATAACAGGAACTATATTAAGTTTTTTTCTGAATCATTGCTTATTTTTTATCCTTCTGTAACTATGGTAATAAGGACACTTGAGTCTTAAAAATACAGGAGCAGGATGACCTAAAGAAACTTCATTTTTATGTAGGAGGTGGAGGAAGAATTGGCAAAGCTGTTTGTTGACGATAGGGAAAAAGCTCTTGTAAGAATTGGCCACATCTGTTTTCTTCTTGGCAGCTGAAATGTCCAACCCAAAATAAACTGGATGATAATAAAAGTACAATAATTGCTAATGTAGAACAGGCAGATGTTTTTGTTATTACATAATGCTACATGGATGCATTTTGGTAAAGAAGTCATAATTTTTAACAAATAAGAATAGTCTTTGAAATGATGAGCCTGATATTTCATAGATCAATCCACAAGGACTTTCGTGTTGGTTGACATCTTTATTAGATTGTGTCTCTTTATTATGTCTCCAGGAAGGTAGGTAATTAACTTGAGGTGACTACATTGGGAATAACTATTTTGCTTTAATAATCCCACGACTTTTGAGATTCTGTTTCTTTGAAATCACTTTCTCTGTTTTGCTTCTCTCCTCTATGAAATACTCAATTTCATCTTTCACTGATCACTTGAGTGTTACTTTTAGATATTAGGCAAATTTCTCAAATATAGGTTAATAAGAACTAAAAAAAGACAACTTTCCTTTTGCTATAGAAAGTCATGTTCCAGACATACACATAGGAACTTAATGAGTCTTCTGTGATATTCTTTATTGTTATTCTAGCAGACATCTGGAAGATTGATGTTCCCCTGACCACTAAGTCAGGCTTGGCTTCCTTGGTAAGTTGATTGAAGAAGGCCTTATCTATCATCTTGTGCTTTAACAGTCTTAAAAATACAGTCACACGTATGCTACATAGATTCCCATATACTCACACACACTGCTGTTGTCCAAATATCAGTGTAGACATCTATCAGTAAGAGAGCTGGCTTTGAGGCAAGAACACCTGGATTCAAGTTCTGCTTCTCACACTGACTGTGATTCAAGGCAAGTCATTTACCTTTGTGGGCCTCGTTACCTTGTCTGTAAAATGAGAGATTTGGACTAGATGACCTTTGAGACTCTCCCGCACTAACTCTGGAAACCTGTGAGCTTTGAGTTATTTTTATAGAGTACAGGTGATGGATTTGTACTCATCAACAGAACTGCCAAAGTGATTTTCCTAAAATGCAAGTGTGAACATGTTACTGCCCTACTTAGTAAAACTCCAGTTGACCCCTATTACCTCTAGGATAAACTTACAAAGCCCTTCACAACCTGGACCCAGCAGTGATACAGTAGAAATAGCAATGGATTTGGAGATGGAAGACCTGGGTTTAAATCCTAGCTCTGCCACTTACTGCCTGTATGACTGTGAGTCACTTCACTGCCCTATGCCTTGGTTTCCTCATTTTAAAATGAAGGAGTTAGACTTGATGTCCCCCAAAGTTCCTTCTCAGCTTCCAATCCATGATCATGTGATTCCTATTAAATATTACTCTTCTTCATGCACCCTATGGTCCAACCAGACTATTTTTGTTATTTCTCACACAAGACACACCGTTTCTCACCTTCCTGCCTTTGCATTGGCTATCCTTCTGTGTCTGTAATGCACTCCCCTCTTTACTTGTGCCTCCTGACTTCCTCAGTTTCCTTCAAAATTCAGTTCAAGTTTTCTACATCATTTCCTGATCATCCCAGAATCTAGTACGTTCTTATTCCCTGCCCTCAACTTTTTGAATTTATTTTGAGTATGCTTTGTGTATGTTCATGTTTTTACTTCCCTTTTCCTTGAGGGCAGAGACTAGTTCATTTTTTGACATTGTATCCTCATCACTCCAGCATTACACCCAACACAAAATAAGCAGTTGATAAAATGCTTGTTGATTGATTGATTTCTCTACACTTTCTCATTAGGTCACGCTTTGTCAACAATAGCACACATTTGTGAAATAACATGGAGAAACACTGTTCCTCCAACTAAAACTCACAGCTGTGGTTCCTTTCCTTCTCTAATTAGTTGTGCTATCTGATTATTGGAGAATCAATAAATATATATGGCTCTTAAAAAAGCCTTTCAAAAGATTTTATACCAAATGCCACTTTAAGATAATAATAGCAATCCTCAAAATTATCACAGTCTTAGGGGAAATGGCTTGTTTTGAATAAGAAACTGGTCTAAAGTTGGAAAATAGGGATTAGGAATAAATAAGCCCTTGTCTGATTAGTGAAGTGTAAATAATTACATTCATTTTGCTTTAGGTCTGTTCTAATCTCTGCATTTTACCTTCACACATTCCCCCCACCTTTAAAAGTGAAAACCAAAAAGAAGAAAAGGAGATTTGCAAATATCTTCCCTCCTCTATTCCTCTCTTTCTTGATTATCAATACTGTCAAATGTGTGAAGCATTTGAAAGCTTTCCCTATATGCATACACACACACACACACACACACACACACACACACACACACACAC